>NW_019942670.1:398511-402924 GCF_002910315.2 Salvelinus sp. IW2-2015 | reverse complement strand
CATCCTACTCCTCCCCTACTAGCAATACGAGACTCATGCTTTATCCTTACTCTCCCCTACTAGAATAGAGACTCATGCTTATCCTACTCTTCCCCACCTAGAATAGAGACTCATCTTTATCCTACTCCTCCCCATACTAGAATAGAGGGACTCATCTTTTATCCTACTCTCCCCTACTGATGAATATGAGGACTTGCATTCTTATCCTACTCTCCCCTACTAGAATAGAGACTCATTCTATCCTACTCTCCCCTACTAGAATAAGACTCATCTTATTCCTACTCTTCCCCTTACTATTAATAGAGGACTCATCTTATCCTACTCTCCCGCTACTAGAAATAGAGACTCATCTTATGTCCTACTCTCCCCTACTAAATAGATAGCTCATTCTTACTCCTAAACTCTCCCCAAACTAGAATAGAGGACTCATCGTTATCCGCTGACTCTCCGCCTACTAGAAATAGAGGGACTATCTTATCCTACTCTCCCCTACGTAGGAATAGAGACTCATCTTATTCCTACTCTCCCCTTACTAGAATAGAGACTCATCTTATCCTGACTCTCCCCTACTAGAATAGACGACTCATTCTGTATCCTACTCTCCCCGTACTAGATATAGAGGGACTCATCTTATCCTACTCTCCTCCTACTAGAACTAGAGCAGCTCATCTTATTCCTACTCTCCCCAACTTAGAAATAGAGATCATCTTATTCCTACTCTCCCCCTACTAGAATAGAGACTCATCTTATCCTTACTCTCCGCCGTAACTAGCACATAGAGACTCATCTTATCCCTACTCTCCCGCTACTAGAATAGCAGACTTCATCTCTCATCCTACTCTCCCCCTACTAGAATCAGAGACTTCATCTCTATCCTACTCCTTCCCCTACTAGAATCGGAGACTCATCTTATCCTACTCTTTCCCCTACTAGAATAGAGGGACTCATCTTATGCCTTACTCTTCCCCTACTAGAATAGAGCACTCATCTTATCCTACTCTCCCCTACTTAGGACTTTACAACGTGAGATACTTAAAACACTGAACACCTCTGTCACCCTCTGTTCAGTCATGGGGTTCCCTTTGTGGACTTCATTTGACTACAAAGTGTGGGACAGGATATTTCCGCCTGCCTGAGTTTTTCCTGCCACCACAAGATGGTGCTTGTTATTGCCAGTGTTTAGCCACCCTCCCCAGCTTATAAAAATAACATTGCTGCTTGAAAGACATTTTACCTTTGGTTCACTAGGGTAAGTTTCTTTTTAATGTTTGTATAGCCTTGCCACTTTTGGGCTGGTGCTCGTCAATGTGTAGTCATATATGCTTAGAGTTAACCAAAGCCATCAGCCTACCAAGAGAAATGAACCTTGGAGAAGAGTCCCCTAGAGCAGCCTTGGTTCTTGGGGCTTCTGCTTCACAACTACAAACAGGACCCCACAGAGCCCCAGGACCAGCAACACAATTGAGACCCAACCAGATCATGAGAAAACAAAAATTGATGAATTACATGACACCATGGAAAGAATTCACACAAAAGAACAGGCGCAAGACTAGAATTCCTATTTACGGCCCTAAAAACAGAGAATAACACAGTGGTAGATTACCTGCCATTTGACTGACCCAAACTTAAGGAAAGTTTTTGACTATGGGTACAGGCGCTCAGTGAGCATAGCCTTGCTATTGAGAAAGGCGCCGGTAGGCAGGACATGGCTCTCAATGAGAAGGACAGGCTGATGTGCACACTGCCCACAAAATGAGCTGAATAGCACACTGAACGCTATGCACTTCCTAACCTGCCTAACGCAACATGATATGACCAGTATTCTTAGAGGCACAACATTCTCCCTCAGAATACTACCACCCAGACCACAGAACGCAGATGATGAGAAACCAAACCCAACATTTTCGATAAACTAGCCACTACTCTTACTGGCGTTTGAGTCACTACAGTTCTGCCCATCACATGCAGCAACACAGCAAGATTTGTAGACTGTCTGCCACAAGCCAAAAAGGGCAACACCCAGTTGCTCTACACCTGCATGTGCTTGCGTTGGGGTTTTAGGGCTGGGTTTCTGTACAGCACTTTTGCGATTATCAGCTGATGTAAGAAGGGCTATATAAAGTACATTTGATTTGATTTTGATTTGACCTAGTGAAGAACAACACCATTGCATAAAATTACGAACACAGTATTTATTTATTTCCTTTTGTAACTTTTAACCAATTCTGACACCCATCGTTACACAAAACTGTTTATTTACCATAATATGACATTTGAGCTTCTTTATTAGTTGATATCAGGCAAACCGATATCGAATCTCGTCGAGTAAGTGTAAAAAAATGCCAATGTCGAGGGTTACTGTTCATTTTTATTGTTTATTTCACTTTTGTTATTATCTACCTTCAACTTGCTTTGGCAATGTTATAAGCATATGTGCCAAAGCCATAAATCCCCTTAACATGACATTGAAATTGAATTGAATTGATAGAGAGAGATTGGATGAGATGAAAGATGAGAGGTGACCATGATCTGCACAGTTTTTTTTTACGGTAGTGCACCAATCTCTTTGGGGACCCACTGTGGGCTCAGTGGGCGCGATACATCTTCAGGATCTTCTTCAGATCTACTACCTAACAAGTAAACAAAAGTACCAGAGAATCTCTTTAAGTTTCTAAATACTGTATTACTGTTTAATAAGTATTCTTATCTTTTTTGCCAAATAACAGTCACACTTGGATAGCCACGGACGTGCATGTCAAAGCTATTGGATGAGCAACCCTTTTTCGTATGCTTCATGCAGACGTTTCAAAACCAGAGTTTGTCAAAAACAAAATACAATGTTTCCTGTGGTTGGCTCTGTGTTCACAGTCAAGTGCCAGATAAGAGATGTGTACTAAATGTCATCCTAAATTCTCTATAGAGTGCACTACTTTTGACAAAAAAAGTCCTGTGTACTATAAAGGGAAAAAGTGTCCCCATTTGGGAGGCACCCATTTGCAACTTTACGGGTCGATGATAATCCTTTGACTAATGTCAAGCCGTCTTCAAAGCATCCTCYCTCTGTGATAATCAGATACTGTTGTGATAACTTTGGACAAATCCCAAATGCCACTGTATTCCCTTTAATAGTATACTACTTTTTGAAACAGAGCCAATAGGGACATCTCTACGGCTCTGTCATCATCTGTTGATTAACGCCAAGCCCTCTTCATTGCATATTCCTCCATGATAATCACATACTTACATCTCACCTGTTTTTTCTTGAGTAACAGCACATCTGTGTGGATGTTTAAATATGCCAAAGACAAGACAAGTACATGGCTGTCTTTTGATTAAAGACAAAATGCAGCTTTCATGCACACTCAGGGTAAATGTGACACTGTAGTTACCTCTAAAACAGGAGTGTGATTACAGGCAGGTCCTTCTATGGCACTGGCAGGTCCTTCTATGGTACTGGCAGGTCCTTCTATGGTACTGGCAGGTTCCTCTTTAGTACTGGCAAGTCCTTCTATAGTTCTGGCAGGTCATTAGATAGTACTGAAAGCACCTTCCATAGTATTGGCAGGTTCTTCTATAGTACTGGCAGGTCAATCTATAGTACTGGCAGGTCCTTCTATAGTACTGTCATGTCCTTCTATAGAACTCTCAGGTCCTTCTATAATACTGGTAGATCCGTCTATAGTACTGGCATGTCATTAGGTAGTACTGGCAGGTCATACTTTAGTACTGGCMRGTCCTTCTATACTACTGTCATGTCCTTATATAGTACTGTCATGTCATTATGTAGTACTGGCAGGTCCTTTTAAAGTACTGGCAGGTCATTATATAGTACTGGCAGGTCCGTATGTAATACTGGCAGGTCATTATATAGTACCGGCAGGTTCTTCTATAGTACTGTCATGTCAATATATAGTACTGGCAAGTCCTTATATAGTATTGTCATGTCATTAAATAGTACCTTTTATAGTACTGGCAGGTCATTATGTAGTACTGGCAGGTCATACTTTAGTACTGGCAGGTCCTAACATAGTATTGTCATGTCATTATGTGGTACTGGCAGGTCATACTTTAGTACTGGCGGGTCCTTCTATAGTACTGTCATGTCATTATATAGTACTGGCAGGTCCTMCTATAGTACTGCCATGTCATTATGTTGTACTGGCAGGTCATACGTTAGTAATGCAGGTCATTCTATAGTACTGGCATGTCCTTATATAGTACTGTCATGTCATTAAATAGTACTGGCAGGTCCTACTATAGTACTGGCAGGTCCTTCTATAGTACTGGCATGTACTTCTATAGTAATATTTAGTCATTATGTAGTAAATCAAATCAAATCAAATGTATTTATATAGCCCTTTTTAGATCAGCTGATATCTCAAAGTGCTGTACAGAAAGTACTCGACAGTACTG
>NW_019942670.1:370602-394579 GCF_002910315.2 Salvelinus sp. IW2-2015 | reverse complement strand
ATGAAAGCCACTATAGGAAGGACCTGCCAGCTAACCCTATAATGACATGACATACTATAGAGGGACCTTGCCAGTACTTTGAGAGGACCTGCCAGTACTAAAATTATGACCTGCCAGTACAACATAATGACATGACAGCACTATAGAAGGACCTGCCAGTACTAATAATGACATGACAGTACTATAGAGGGACCTGCCAGTACTTTAGTAGGACCTGCCAGTACTAAAAGTATATGACCTGCCAGTTACCACAATTGACATGTCAATACTATGTAAGAACCTGCCAGTACTATAGAATGACCTGCCAATTACTATAGAATGACCTGTCAGTACTATATAATGACTCCAGTACTATAGAATGACCTGTCAGTACTATAAAAGGACATGCAGTCTATGGAGTGACCTGCCAGAAATAAACAGGAAACCTGCAGTCTATATATCACATGCTACTATAGAGGACCTGCCGTACTATATAATGACTGACAGTATATAGAATGACCTGTCAGTACTATAAAAGGACATGCCAGTACTATGGAGTGACCTGCCCAGTACTATAGAATGACCTGCCAGAAATATAAAATGACTGCCAGTACTATAATAATCACCTGCCAGTACTTATAGAAGACCTGCCAGTACTATAGAAGGACATGCCAGTACATATAATGACATGACATACTATAGAATGACCTGACAGTACTATAAAAGACCTGCCAGTACTGATGCATGACCTGCCAGTACTATAGAATGACCTGCCAGAAATATACAGGACCGCCAGTACTAGTATTCACCTGCCAGTACTATATAATGACCTTCCAGTACTATAGAATGACCTGTCAGTACTAAAGTATGACCTGTCAGTACTACATAAGACTAAATATTACTATAGAATAACCTCCAGTACATAGAAGGACTGCCAGTACTATAGAATGAAAATATTACTAAGAAGGACCTGTCAGTACTATAGAAGGACATGCCAGTACTATAAAGAACATGCATGCACTATTGAATGACCTGCCAGTATTACAGAAGGACCTGCCAGTACTATATAATGACCCTGCCAGTACTAAAGTATGACCTGTCAGTATTACAATAAATCCATGACAGTACTACATAAAGACATGACAGAACTATAGAAGGACCTGCCAGTATTATAAAATGACTAATATTACATAGAAGGCCCGCATACTATAGAAGGACCTGCCAGTAATAAAGTATGACCTGCCAGTACTAAATATGACCTGTCAGTACTGTCAGTACTGTCGAGTACTTCTGTACAGCACTTTGAGATATCAGCTGATGTAAGAAGGGCTATATAAATACATTTTGATTTATTTGATTTACTACATAATGCTAAATATTACTATAGAATACCCTGCCAGTACTATAGCAAGACATGAGGATATAAGGACAAAATATTACTATATAATGCCCTGCCAGTACTATAGAAGGACATGCCAGCACTATAAAGGACATGCTAGTACTAAGAATGACTAAATATTACTATAGAAGGACATGTCAGTACTATAGAAGGACATGCCAGTACTATAGAAGAAACATGCATGCCCTATTGAAGACCTGCCAGTATTACAGAAGGACCTGCCAGTACTATAGAATGACCTGCCAGTACTAAAGTATGACCTGTCAGTATATTACAGAAGGACCTGCCAGACTATAGAATGACATGCCAGTACTATAGAAGGACCTGTCAGTACTATGAAGGACAAAATATTACTATATAATGCCTGCCAGTACTATAGAAGGACATGCAGCACTATAGAAGGACATTCTAGTACTATAGAATGACTAATATTACTATAGAAGGACCTGCCAGTACTATAGAATGACCTGACCAGTACTATAGAAGGACATGCCAGTACTATATAATGACCTGCCAGTACTATAGAAGACCTGCCAGTACTATAGAATGACCTGCCAGTACTAAAGTATGACCTGTCAGTTATACAGAAGGACATGCCGTACATAGATAAGGACCTGCCAGTACTATATAAGGACATGACAGTACTATATAAGGACCTGCCAGTACTATAGAATGACCTCCATACTTAGAAGACTCCAGTACTATGAATGACCTGCCAGTACTAAAGTATGACTGTCAGTATTACAGGAGACATGCCAGTACGATAGAGGCCTGCCAGTACTATATAAGGACATGACAGTAC
Source organism: Salvelinus sp. IW2-2015 (assembly GCF_002910315.2). NCBI lineage: Eukaryota > Metazoa > Chordata > Actinopteri > Salmoniformes > Salmonidae > Salvelinus > Salvelinus sp. IW2-2015. The sequence goes on along the minus strand of NW_019942670.1, from coordinate 392,399 downwards.
TATATAAGGACCTGCCAGTACTATAGAATGACATGCCATTACTAAGATATGACCTGCCAGTACTAAAGTATGACCTTTCGATATCCAGAAGGACATGCCAGTACGATAGAAGGACTGCCGAAGTACTATTATAATGACATGACCTAGTAACTTATAAGGACCATGCGCAGTACTATACGACATGATCTGCCTATTACTCAAAGTATGACCTGCGCAGACAATACAATATATACTATGTGTATAACAGAGGTCTCATGGCCCCTGCGCCGTGTTGGAACCAACTTGAGCGCACACGCGTCGCATTAGTCCAGCAGTTGCTATGGAGTATCTCCTGACGATAGATAGGACCTGCCAGTACTAATATAATGAGCATGCACAGTACTTAATAGAAGGACCCTTCGCAGTACTTTAGAAGACATGCCCAGTACTAAAAGTACTGAACCTGGCCTAAGTACCACATAATGACATGACAAGTAACTCTATATTGATAATGGAATCACATGGCGGCAGCACAGCTTCTCTCTCTTATCTCATGAAGGATCGCTTAGGGACACCTGCCCCGGACAGGTACCTGCCCGCTGCCTCTCATTATTCTCTATAATTGATTGCCTACTGGAACACCTGGCTGGCTGTGATAGCAGCGGTACTCATAAGTTCATAGACGATTATATAATTTTGTTGGCATCATTGCTCTTGGATCATTGAATTTGAAAGTTATCTAAGATTTGACCCCTTAATTAAGAGGGGCCCTTTCACTGCTCCTCGTCTCCTGTGCCACAAGGTGCCTAGTCATTATGTTGTACTGGCAGGTCATACTTTAGTAATGGCAGGTCATTCTATAGTACTGGCAGGTCCTTATATAGTACTGTCATGTCATTGTATAGTACTGGCATGTCCTTCTATAGTACTGGCAGGTCCTTCTGTAATACTGACAGGTCATACTTTAGTACTGGCAGGTCATTCTATAGTACTGGCAGGTCCTTCTGTAATACTGGCAGGTCATTCAATAGCGCATGCATGTTCTTCTATAGTACTGGCATGTCCTTCTATAGTACTGACCTGTCCTTCTATAGTAATATTTAGTCATTCTATAGTACTGGCAGGTCCTTCTATAGAACTGGTAGGGTATTCTATAGCAATATTTAGTCCTTCTATAGTACTGGCATGTCCTTCTATATTACTGTCAGGTAGTTCTATAGTGATATTTAGTCATTATGTAGTACTAACAGGTCATACTTTACTACTGACAGGTCATTCTATAGTACTGGCAGGTCCTTCTATAGTACTGGCAGGTGATTATATAGTACTGGCAGGTCCTTATATATTTCTGGCAGGTCATTCTATAGTATTGGCAGGTCATTCTATAGTACTGGCAGGTCCTTCTATAGTACTGGCAGGTCCTTCTATAGTACTGGCAGGTCCTTTATAGTACTGGYAGGTCATTATATAGTACTGGCAGGTCCTTTTATAGTACTGGCAGGTCATTCTATAGTACTGGCAGGTCATTCTATAGTACTGGCAGGTCCTTCTWTTGCACTATCTAGTCATTCTTTTTTACTGGCAGGTCATTCTATAGTACTATGCAGATCATTCTACAGTACTGGCAGGTCCTTCTGTAACACTACAGTAGCAGGCAATTGTACAGTACTGGCAGGTCCTTCTATAGTACCTCCCAGATACTTGCATCTAGCTATTTAGGAAAGAAAGAAGCGTCTGAGAGGACATAAATGAATGTAAATGTTGTGTGAGGAAGAACCAGGGGGTGAATGTGAGAGGCTGGCTCATCAGCTGGCCTGGCCCATCAGAGTGCCTCGTGTGTCCCATTAGACGAGTTCACAGCCCTGAGAAAACTCACCAACCACCAAACAGCTGCAACCCTCCAGGGGCCCGATTGAAAAGTCTCTCCCATCTTCCTCTCTTCTGTCTGCACGTTTCTGATTGTCAGTGTGTGTGTTGGTGTGTGTTTTTGTGTGTGTCCCAACATGGCTTCAAACACGTATAGTTTGGGGATTATAACAAAGAAACTGCTGGTACATCAAGAGCTCCTTGTCATGTCTGGGTGCAGTGATTTTACCTTCCGTGAATTTAATTTAGGCCTGGAACACTGACTAAGGTTAAAAGAGTTTGTTGAAGTGGTGTATTATGGCTGCACTGGGACTGACTGTGGGATAGCCTAACTAACATACCATCTGGARAGGGTAGTAGGGACCTCATGGAGGACTGAGATCTATTCAGGAGAGCTGAGATCTAATCAGGAGGGCTGAGAYCTATTCAGGAGGGCTGAGATCTATTCAGGAGGGCTGAGATCTATTCAGGAGGGTTGAGATCTAATCAGGAAGGTTGAGATCTAATCAGGAGGGCTGATACTTTCTCTTCATCACCACATCATCAAGACGTTTGTATTTGTATTTATTATGGAACCCCGTTAGCTACTGCCAAGGCAGCAGCTACTCTTCCTGGGGTTTATTATGGATCCCCATTAGTCTGCCAAGGCAGCAGCTACTCTTCTGGGGTTTATTATGGATCCCCATTAGTTCCTGCCAAGGCAGCAGTACTCTTCCTGGGGTTTATTATGGATCCCATTAGTTCCTGCCAAGGCAGCGGCTACTCTTCCTGGGGTTTATTATGGATCCCCATTAGTTCCTGCCAAGGCAGCGGCTACTCTTCCTGGGTTTATTATGGTTCCCATTAGTTTCGCCAAGGCAGCGGCTACTCTTCCTGGGGTTTATTATGGATCCCATTAGTTCCTGCCAAGGCAGCGGCTACTCTTCCTGGGGTTATTATGGATCCCCATTAGTTCTGCAAGGCAGCGGCTACTCTTCCCTGGGGTTTATTATGGCATCCAATTAGTTCCTGCCAAGGCAGCGGCTACTCTTCCTGGGGTTATTATGGATCCCCATTAGTTCCTTGTCAAGGAAGCGGCTACTCTTCCTGGGGTTTATTATGGATCCCCATTAGTTCCTGTCAAGGCAGCGGCTACTCTTCCTGGGTTTATTATGGATCCCCATTAGTTCCTGCAAGGCACGGCTACTCTTCCTGGGGTTTATTATGGATCCCCATTAGTTCCTGCCAAGGCAGCGGCTACTCTTCCTGGGGTTTATTATGGATCCCATTAGTTTCCTGCCAGGCAGCGGCTACTCTTCCTGGGGTTTATTATGGATCCCATTAGTTCTGTCAAGGCAGCGGCTCCTTCCTGGGGTTTATTATGGATCCCATTAGTTTCCTGCAAGGCAGCGGCTACTCTTCCTGGGGTTTATTATGGATCCCATTAGTTCCTGCCAAGGCAGCGGCTACTCTTCCTGGGTTTATTATGGATCCCCATTAGTTCCTGCCAAGGCAGCGGCTACTCTTCCTGGGGTTATTATGATCCCCATTAGTTCCTGTCAAGGCAGCGGGCTATCCTTCCTGGGGTTTATTATGGATCCCCATTAGTTCCTGAAGGCCGGGCTACTCTTCCTGGGGTTTATTATGGATCCCATTAGTTCTGCCAAGGGCAGCGGCTTATCTTCCTGGGTTTATTATGGATCCCCATTAGTTCCTGCCAAGCAGCGGCTACTCTTCCTGGGGTTTATTATGGATCCCCATTAGTTCCTGCCAAGGCAGCGGTATCTTCCTGGGGTTTATTATGGATCCCCATTAGTTCCTGTCAAGGCAGCGGCTACTCTTCCTGGGGTTATTATGGATCCCCATTAGTTTGTCAAGGCAGCGGCTACTCTTCCTGGGGTTTATTATGGATCCCCATTAGTTCTGCCAAGGCAGCGGCTACTCTTCCTGGGTTTTATTATGGATCCCCATTAGTTCCTGCCAAGGCAGCGGCTACTCTTCTGGGTTTATTATGGATCCCCATTAGTTCCTGTCAAGGCAGCGGCTCTCTTCCTGGGGTTTATTAGGATCCCCATTGTTCCTGCCAGGCAGCAGCTACTCTTCTGTGGTTTTATTACGGATCCCCATTAGTTCCTGCCAAGGCAGCAGCTACTTTTCCTTTGCGGCTAGCAAAATTAAGGCAGTTATATATATATTAAAACAATTACAATACATTCATAATATATTTCACATCACATTACATGTGTTCCCTTAGGCCCCTACTCTACTACCACATATCCACAGTAATAAATCCATGTTGTACGTGTGTGTCATCATCATAGACTCCACTTGTTGAAATGTTATTAAAGGAAAACCTAGGGTCCAGTTCAAGCTAGATGGGTTTATGTGTCTAGCTGGTACTATCAGATATAAATAACCATGACAACCATAAAGGGTAAATAGCTTGTGACGCAATGTGGTCACACAAGGCCTTTGTTCCAAATCTTTTCCCTTTAAAGTGCACTACTTTTGAACAGAGCCATATGGTCTGGTTGAATGAAGTGCAGTATAGGCTATAGGGAATAGGGTGCCATTTGGGACGCAGAATATGTGGGTAACTCTTTGAGAGAGTGCCCTCTGTCACGGCGTGAAACTGGGCCCCTTCTAATAAGGGCTTTGGGAGGATCTAATTGATTACAGAGCGGTTGAATGCACAGATGTACTGTGACTGAATAAAAATACTTTTTTTTATGAGAAACAAATATACTTTTTCACACGGGCAAAACTACACTGGGAAAGTCCCAACCCCACCCTCTGCACATTTAGCTAACGCTTATCACTATTGAACACTGTATATGAGTTTGGGATATTGGGAAGGATATTTGTTATTGGTATTGGAATGGGAGGGATATTTGTTATTGGTTATTGGGAATGGGAATGGATATTGGGTTTTGGGTATTGGGAATGGGATATTTGTTATTGGTATTGGTATTGGGAATGGGGTATTGGGATGGGAATTGGATATTTTGTTATTGGGTATTGGGAATGGGATATTGGATATGGATATTGTATTGGGTATTTGGGAATTGGATATTGGATTTTGGGTATTGGGGTATTGGGTATTGGGTACTGGGGTATTGGGAAATGGGATATAGGATATTGGGTATTGGGAATGGGATATTTGTTATTGGGTTTGGGCATGGGAATGGGAATGGGAATGGGAATTGGGTATTGGATATGGGTATTGGGAATGGATATTGGGTATTGGTATTGGGAATGGGAATGGAATGGGTATTGGGATTGGGATGGGAATGGGATATTGGGTTTTGGGTATTGGATATTGGATATTGGGAAGGGATACTTGTTATTGGGTATTGGGTATTGGATATTGGATATTGATATTGGAGTATTGGGTACTGGGTTTGGGGTATTGGGTACGGGGTATTGGGGTATTGGGTTATGGTACTGGGGTATTGGGTATTGGGGTATTGGGTATTGGGGTATTGGGTATTGGGGGATTGGGTATTGGGTATTGGATATTGGTATTGGGGTATTGGGTATTGGGTATGGGTATTGGATTGGGTATTGGGGTATTGGGTATGTGGTATTGGGTATTGGGTATTGATATTGGGTATTGGCTTTGGGGTAATGGGTATGGGTATTGGGGTATTGGGTATTGGTTTTTGGGGTATTGGGTAATGGGTATGATAGGGGTATGGTAATGGGTAATTGGGGTAATGGTGGGTATTGGGTATTGGGGTATTGGATGGGTATGGGGTATGGGTATGGTATTGGGTATGGTATTGGGTATGTATTGGGAATGGGTATTGGGTATTGTATGGGTATTGGGGTAATGGGGTATTGGGGTATTGGGGTATATGGGTATTGGGGGTATTTGGGTATGGGTATTGGGTATTGGGGTTTGGGTTATTGGGGTATTGGGTTGGGGTATGGGGGTATGGTATTGGGTGGTAATTCGGGGTATGGTATTGGGGTATTGGGGTAATGGGTAAGTGGGTATTGGGGTATTGGGGTAATGGGGTAATGGGGTAATGGTGGTATTGGGAATGGGGTAATGGTATTGGGTAATGGGTATTGGGTTTGGGTATTGGGGTAATTGGTATTGGGTAATGGGGTAATGGGGTATTGGGTATTGGGTATTGGGGTATGGGGTATTGGGGTAATGGGTATTGGGGTAATGGGGTATTGGGGTATTGGGTATTGGGGTAATGGGGTATTGGTATTGGGTAATGGGGTAATGGGGTAATGGATATTGGGTAATGGGGTATTGGGGTATTGGGGTAATGGGGTATTGGGGTATTGGATATTGCTATGTCTTTTGGGTGTCTGGCATTGGACATCAAACATCTGTAATTGTATGACATGGGCCTGTTCTGATGATCTTTTCCCACGAATGGAAATGAAACACAAAACTGCATCCAGTGTAAAGCATTATTGTACGTTGCTATTTACAGCATGGCTTGAAATAACAAAACAGAGGGTACTGTGCTTAGACCACTGACAGAACAACACACACATAACAACGAAACAACCATATAAAAACATCTGTTTTCTCCTCCTAACAGAGCTTCCTCATTAAGGAAATGTTCTCCTTGTCTTGTTTTAAGAGTGTCCTCTCCATCGCTTTGAAGAAACTGGCCATTCTAGATGCTTATCGGCAGATTTATTAAAAAATTATCAATGCTCCAAAGACTCTCCTTACTGCATTACAAGTAAAGTTGGGATAGAGTTCAAAGTGAATACTCTGTGTGTGTGTGAGAGGAGAGAGAGAGAGAGAGAGAGAGAGAGAGAGAGAGAGAGAGAGAGAGAGAGAGAGAGAGAGAGAGAGAGAGAGAGAGAGAGAGAGAGAGAGAGAGAGGAGAGAGAGAGAGAGAGAGAGTCACTGCCCACAAAATGAGGTGAAACTGAGCTGCACTTCCTAACCCTCTGCCCAATGTATGACCATATTAGAGAGACATATTTCCCTCAGATTACACAGATTCACAAAGAAATTTGAAAAAAATCCAATTTTGATAAACTCCCATATCTACTGGGTGAAATTCCACAGTGTTGCCATCACAGCAGCAAGATGTGTGACCTGTTGCCAAGAAAGGGCAACCAGTGAAGAACAACACATTGTAAATACAACCCATATTTATGCTTATTTATTTTAACTTGTGTGCTTTAACCATTTGTACATTGTTACAACACTGTATAATATTAATATGACATTTTGTAATGTCTTTCTTGTTTTGAAACTTCTGTATGTGTAATGTTTACTGTTAATTTGTATTGTTTATTTCACTTTTGTGTATTATCTACCTCACTTGCTTTGGCAATGTTAACACATGTTTCCATGCCAATAAAGCCCTTGAATTGAATTGAATTGAGAGAGAGAGAGAGAGAGAGAGAGAGAGAGAGAGGACAGAGAGACAGAGACAGAGACAGAGACAGAGACAGAGATTTTTATACAAAGGACAAAAAATACTTGAAATTAGTTCCAAATGGCATCCTCCCTATTCCCAATATAGTGCAGTAACTTTAGTGCACTATGTAAAGAAATAGGGTGCCAGCAGCCAGGGAGACAGGACTGTCCCAGCAGAGAGAGAGATCCCTCTGTCCTATGATTAAACTCCACACAGTCCGCTGCAGAGATGTCCTTGTTGTCCTCTGATCTATCCTACCACAAATGGCCAAGTCTGTAGACAGAGAGAGAGAGAGAGAGAGAGAGAGAGAGAGAGAGAGAGAGAGAGAGAGAGAGAGAGAGGAAGAGAGAGAGGAGAGAGGGAGAGAGAGAGAGAGAGAGAGAGAGAGAGAGAGAGAGAGACAGAGAGACAGAGACAGAGAGACAGAGAGACAGAGAGACAGAGAGACAGAGAGAGAGAGAGAGAGAGAGAGAGAGAGAGAGAGAGAGAGATCGATTGAATAAATAGACAGATATATTAGTAAATATTGCAACATAAAAAAGGCAGCATGAATAGGAATTCTATTTGATTTACCATCATGGTGTTATTATAGTTATATTAGCCTACGTAATTCAGACACAAAGTAGACTCATCAATTGTCTGACTCTCACCACCCTTTCCGCAAAAAGCAATGGATGAAATGTGTTTCGTTTTCCTACACATTTTACACAGCACATTTTCCTACACATTTTACACAGCACATTTTCCTACACATTTTACACAGCACATTTTTCTACACATTTTACACAGCACATTTTTCCTACACATTTTACACAGCACATTTTTCCTACACATTTTACACAGCACATTTTTCTACATGCAATAGAATGAGTTGGTCTGGATTAGAGAGTCTGCTAAATGACCAACGTTTAAACTTTAAAAAGGATTATAAATAGACATTTGTGACTTTCATATCCAAGTTGACAAGGTCTGTGAACAGACAGAGACATTGTCTAATATATAAGGCTTCCTACCAGGCTGACAGGGTGTACAACGCTGCTCTCGTAGTGGTTGTCTTGTAGTAGCTGTCGGAGGTGTGTTATATAGCTAGATGCTAGTCGCAGCGTGTCCAGTTTGGACAGTTTGGTATCGGCCGGGACCCACGGCAGGCACGTTTTCAGCCTGGAAAACGCTTTGCTCAGCAGCCTCATCCTCGCCCTCTCTCTGGCGTTCGCAGCGTTCCTTTGCATCTGCCGACCATCCTTTTGATGAAGKTGTTTTCCTCCGGCAGCGGCGCTGTGCGATCGCTTGGTTTCGACTTCGTGACCGTCGTCAGTAGCGAACTCGTCGTCTGAGCACTCGTTGGAAGTGTAACGTCTCTGTGCAACGTTCCGTTTGGTTTTGTTGCTTTCGAACGGAGCGTCAGTCCGTTTGTGACGTGTYTCAATGTCCTCTCCGTCGCTTTCTGAGCCGGTGGACATGTCTGTCGGTTTCACCTCTGCCCTGTAGCAGGACAGAGGAGTCACTGGAGAGTTACAGGTGGGATATACCTGATCAAACCACCTCTAGTTTGATGCTATGTCTGTCCATAGGTGGTTTTAGAAATATACGTTATTTTTCTGATCCAGGAATGTGAAGGCTGCTTCTTCAACCAAAATGAAAAGGAAAAAAAGGATTTAAAAATGTCCTTAGTTGATCCATCTCATCCTCAGATGTCAAAATGACATTCCTAGTTTAGGAATGTTGCCATTGTTATCATGTAGCCTGACTTAGCCTACCAGTAGATTGAAAGTTTAGTTCAGAATGAAGTGTGTATTCTCTTATCCTCTCTTGTATAGCGAGTCAAGTCTTTGTAAAACGGAAACCTGCCGCCACTCTCATCCGGCTAATTTAAATGTCCTGGAATTGGCAGGGTGACAATGTTTTCAGCAACATTTCCCCACCTCTCTCTCTCTCTCTCTCTCCCTCTTTCACCTCTCTCTCTCTCTCTTCTCTCTCTCTTTCTCTCTCTCAATTTCAAGGGGCTTTATTGGCATGGAAAACATGTGTTAACATTGCCCAAAGCAGATGAGTAGGAATAATATACAAAAGCGAAATAAACATACAAATTAACAAAGTAAACATTACACATACAGAAGTTTTCAAAAACAATAAAGACATTACAAATGTGTATATTATATATATACAGTGTTTGAACAATGTACAAATGGTTAAAGCACACAAGTTTAAAATAAATAGCTAACTAAAGCCTTGATATTTCATCACTTGGAGTCATGATGGAGTCCTGGATTAAAATTACAGGATTTTGGTTGACTTATTGCTTTTTGGCCAATACAGGCTGTCCTAGCTGTGCAATAGTTAATATATAACTCGTGAGAGCTCTCGGCGTGATCTCCTGAGAGCGAGGTTGTGAGAATGGCTGGGGGCAACTGAGAGAGGGCAAGACGGTTGAGGTGCGAAATAGATCTTTGCCTTGGGGTCGACACCGCTCCAGTCGCACTTCGACTAGTGATGTACATTTATCTTCCCAGTCTAGATATGGGACTAGTTTCAGATTCAAAATTGCGATGTATTTCAAATTCTTTATGTCAGGATCGTTTAGATAATCTATGATTGTCTGGAGTACTGATCATACTACTTAGTCTCTCCTAGACTATTTAACTGGTTCATACATAGGTAGAGGGTCGATGTGCTGAGAGGGAACCAGGATGAGGAAAGCTTTGGAAGTAATTAGGGTATACTGAGATCGAGACCCTAGCATGAGGAACCAGCCAAGCTCGAGATTTCGGCACCTCATTTTGTGGAGCTGTTCTGTAGTGAAGGGAACTAGAGGATTGACGAGGAACATAGGCCTGTCTTCTCTGAGAAGCACCGAGAGTCGAAGTATTGTCTGCATGCCGTACGGACAGGCTTTCTTAGCAATAGCAAGGCTATGCTCACTGAGTCTAGCTACATAGTCAAAGCTCTTTCCTTTAAGTTTGGGTCAGTCACAGTGGTCAGGTATTGCTCCACTGTGTACTCTCTGTTTAGAGGCCAAATAGCATTCTAGTTTGCTCAGTTTTTTTGTTATTCTTTCCAATGTGTCAAGAATTATCTTTTTTGTTCTCATGATTTGGTGTGGGTCTAAATTGTGCTGTTCCTGGGCTGGCGTGGGGTGTGTTTTTTGGTTTGTGAACAGAGCCCTAGGCACAGCTTGCATTAGGGGACTCTTCTCCAGGTTCATCTCTCTGTAGGTGATGGCTTTGTTATGGAAAGGTTGGGAATCGCTTGCCTTTTAGGTGGTTTGTAGAATTTAACGGCTCTTTTGGATTGATGTAATTACGTATGGAGTATCGGCCTAATTCTGCTCTGCATGCATTATTTGGTGTTCTACGTTGATACAGCAGGAGGATATTTTTGCAAGAATTCTGATTAGCAGAGGTCTCAATTTGGTGTTGTGTCCCTATTTAGCTGAATCTTGGTGGGTGACGGCACCCCAGACCTCACCAAGCCATAAAGGGCAATGCGGCTCGTATGACATGATTCAAAGTATCTTTTAGCGCAATCCTATCTGGTATAGTTGAAATTTATAGTCTTTTGATGCCATAAGAATGCCCTCTTTGCCATTGTGAGCTCTCAGATCGTTCACAGCTCCTGTAGGAAATGTTCTAGCTACCTGTGGTGCTGATGTTGTGAAGGCCGTAGGGTATGAGTATGAGTATATATTTTGTGGCTCATAAGACTGGCAGAACAGGTGTTCTCACAAGATGAATTGTGGTTTACCTGGTGAGCTACCGCGAGAGACCTTTTAGGAGGAAGCGACCGAAGATAATTTCTGTGAGTCGTGTGACTGAGATTATTTTTCATGGGCCCAGTTTCGAGCAGAATCTGTGGCAGAACTAGATGCTTATGAGTCGACTAAGCTGTATGGACCATCTGCCTCTATGAGAGTTGGTGACAGACCATGCAGCAGATTGATCGATCAAAGCAATGAGCGAGTAGGACATTTGATTCTCGAGATATCTAAAGTGATACGGTGAGGACTCGATGCCCTGCAGACTATTCGTAGTGCGCCGACCCCCATCTCTTTCTCTCTCTCTCTCTCTCCTCGTCTCCAGTCTCTCTCTACTCTCGTCGTGCTCGCTACTCTCTCTCCACATCAGGTTGACCTGAGTTCCTGCTGAGCGATATTTACTGTTGAAGGACTTAGCGATGAGTTGGGTGAGTAGAGGATAGGTTACTCCATGTACTACTGTAGTGTAGAGCAGGCTAAAATAGAAGAACAAATGTATGTTCATGAAAGAGAACTTAGGATTGATCAGGAACATAGTGATCTGAGAACGAGTAGGAGGATATTATGTAGAAGTTCCAGATGTTCTGAAAATGGTTTCTCCCATAACAAATTGAGAATATTTTCTGATCGTGTAATTCACCAATATACTCAGGACAAGTCGTGGAAATGACACCACTGTGACTATTGCACCTAGTGATAAGCGAAAAACTTAACCCAAACTACCATCCCATCCCCTAATAGTTGATGAGGTGTTCGTAATTTCATCTGTAACGATTAGTCTGTCTCGTATGATAGTGGACACCAGGTATTAGTCTGAAACGATGTGGCTCGATCTCAATCTCGTAAAGGCGAATATGGCTCCGGGATCAGCATGTGCCAGAGAGTAGCTATAAGTGTTGCAATAGAAATATGTAATTATGCTTCTCATACTGTTGGACTAATTAATTCTTGATCCTCCTTACCTCCATTTGCACCACGACTTGAGATAAGGATAACTTTTTTTAGTGATTAGAATAGTGAATGTACATGTACGTTTGTTGGTGTGTAACTCTGCGTTGTTAGTTTTGTGGATCACACCGGCATTTAGAACTGTTAGGTCTTTGTCCAGGTCGACAGTAATGGACGATAAGAGAACCTAGTTATCTCACCTGGAACCTACCGCGGTTAAATTAACCAGGTGATAATATATATTAGTTTTTAATATAATTTAAAGAAAAGATATAGTTAGAGGTTAGTAGTTTATGCATGACTGAGGGACAGGAGGCAAGGTGGAAGAGAAAGGCCGTAACGAGTTTACCATACAATCGGGAAAATGGCTTCCTACATTCCCTATGTAGCTGCGAACTGTGACGTGTTGAAGACACTCCGAGAAGCGCGACTATGGCACTCTATTCACTTTATGTTTCACGGTTCGCGGAGCATACTTTAGACTAGACCCATATGGCACTACTCATATACCCTATGAGTGAGTGCACAAAGACTGTGCAGTGGATTAACTCGATAGGGAATGTTATTTTCTGAGACGAATCAACTCAGCGATGAGTGAAACATGAGAATGTACTGTGTAAATCTGACAGAAAAGACACTTCAGGTTTATGTACAAGCGACGAATTACTCATACACTTCGCAGTGCATTGTTAGTCAGATTCAGAAAACCTTTTCTGATATTACACTGTACTCAAGCAATGTCTAAGCTGCGCTCATTCATACAACTAGTTCTCCTTCAGAAACTTAGCATTTCTCAGTTTCCTCCATCCTAGTTCCTCTCAGGAATTAATTCCTACAGTTCCCTCATCCTTGTTCCTCTACAGAACATTCCTCAGTTTCCTCATCCTAGTTCCTAGTCTGAACCTTCCTCAGTTTCCTCATCCTAGTTCCTCTACAGAAGCATTCCTCAGTTCGCCTCATCCGTAGTTCCTCTCTGAACATTCCTCAGTTTCCTCATCCTAGTTCCTCTCTGAACATACTCAGGTTTCCTCTTCTAGTTCCTCTCAGACATTCCTCAGTTTCTCATCCTAGTTCCTCTTCAGAACATCCTCAGTTTCCTTCATTCCTAGTTTCCTCTCAAAAACATTCCTCAGTTCCCTCATCCTAGTTTCCTCTCAGAACATTTCCTCAGTTTCCTCATCCTAGTTCCTCTCAGAACATTCCTCAGTTTCCTCATCCTAGTTCTCTCAGAACATTCCTCAGTTCCCTCATCCTAGTTCCTCTCAGAAACATTCCTCAGTTTTCCTCATTCCTAGATTCCTCTCAGAACATTCTCAGTTTCCTCATCTAGTTCTCTCTGAACATCTAGTTCCTCATCCTAGTCCTCTCAGAACATTCCTCCAGTTTCCTCATCTGGTTCCTCTCGAACATTCCTCAGTTTTCCTCATCCTAGTTCCTCTCAGAAACATGCCTCAGTTTCCTCATCCTAGTTCCCCTCAGAACATTCCTCAGTTTCCTCATCCTGGTTCCTCTCTGAAACATTCCTCAGTTTCCTCATCCTAGTTCTCTCTTGAACCACTTCAGTTTCCTCATTCCTAGTTCCTCTCTGAACATCCTGCAGTTTCCTCATCCTAGTTCCTCTCAGAACATTCCTCAGTGTCCTCATCCTAGTTCCCTCAGAACATTCCTCAGTTTCTCATCCTAGTTCCTCTCTGAACATTCATCAGTTTCCCTCATCCTAGTTCCTCTCTTGAACGCTTCCTACTCTGAACAACTCAGTTCCCTCATCCTAGTTCCTCTCAGAAATCCATCAACCCTCAGTTTCCTCATCCTAGTTCCTCTACAAAACATTCCTCAGTTTCCTCATCCTAGTTCGTCTCAGAACATTACTCAGTTTCCTCATCCTTGTTCCTCTCAGAACATTCCTCAGGTTAGCTACAGTAGATGACAGTATACAGGACAATCAAATCGATTGTGTACTGGTAAGGAGAGAAGTACACTACACCAGCCATTCTCCAACCTCTCCTCAGTGACCCCAGCCATTCTCCAACCTCTCCTCAGGGATCCCCAGCTCTCACATGTATTTTTAACTATTGCACAGCTAGCACACCTGATTCAACTAGTCAACTAATTATCAAGCCCTTGACTAGGTGAATCAGGTGAGCTATTTCCGAGCTACAACAACACTGTGACATGTCTGGTGTTCCCGAGGAGAGGTCTGAGAACCGCTGATGTAGTGTGCATCTCTCCCCATCCCATGATCCCACCCCCACACATTCTGTTCCCCTTTGGTAACAGACATGTCTGACGACTTATCAAAAGAGCTAATCCTGTGTGCGTTTCACAGAGAGATTGGGTACCGCAGACGTAGCGTCCTTTCACACGCAGGCCCACGTGCCTCGGCCACAGCTGTCAGCTTTTCCCACGACATCTGGAGCACTGGCATGACTAGGGCGTGGCAAGGGGTAGGGGGTTAGGGAGGAACCCTGTGCTTTATCAGGGATTCCCCAATGCAAGATATTTTTTTATATTTCATATTTAACATTTAATTAACTAGGCATGCAGCTGTTGTATTGGTGTCTTAGGCATGACTTAGTCCACATTTTGCTTTATCAAGGGATTCCCCAATGCACCATTGTATGTGTCCAAATGGCACCCTATGTGGTGCACTACTTTAGACAAGAGCCCTATGGCACCCTATTCCCTACATAGTGCACTACTTTAGACCAGAACCCTATGGGACCCTATTCCCTACATAGTGCACTACTTTAGACCAGAGCCCTATGGGACCCTATTCCCTACATAGTGCACTACTTTAGACCAGAGCCCTATGGGAAAAAGGCATCATTTTGGATGCAGTTGATGTATTGGTGTCTTAGGCTGATTCCTATTCTCGTTTCCTTCTTTCATCTGCAGTGCAACCGTTTCTCAACGCCATGATGGCCTAGGAACAGCGGTTTGACTGCCTTGTTCAGGGGAAGAATGTCACGTTCCTGACCTGTTTTCCTTGTTTTTGTGATGTGTTTAGTTTGTCAGGGCGTGAGTTGGGAGTGGGCATTCTATGTTATGTGTTTCTATGTTTAGGTTCATTGTCATTTGGCCTGATATGGTTCTCAATCAGGGACAGGTGTTTTTACGTTTCCTCTGATTGAGAAACATATTAAGGTAGGCTGTTCTCACTGTTTGTTTGTGGGTGATTGTCTTCCGTGTCAGTGGTTGTTACCACACGGGACTGTTTCATTTGTCTAGTCTGTTCCTGTGTCTGGTTCTGTCAAAAACACGGGACTGTTTCGTTTTCGTTCGTTTGGTTAGTCTGTTCCTTTTCGTGCGTTCTTCGTGTTTATGTAAGTTCACATGTTCAAGTCTGTCTACTTCGTTTTGTTGTTTTGTAATTTTTCAAGTGTTTTTCGTGTTCGTCTTTGCTTTAATAAATATTCATCATGTCTTCATACAACGCTGCGTTTTGGTCCGATCCCTACTCCTTCTCCTCATCCGAGGAGGAGGAATTAGACAGCCGTTACAAAGAACGACAGATTTTTAAACATATTTTTACCTTGTCAGCTCTGGGATTCGATCTTACAACCTTTCAGTTTCTACTCCAATGCTCTAACCACTAGGCTACCTGCCACCCCAGTGACACAAAAAGGGCAAAAAAAAAGCATCTAGCAATGCTTTGGCTGCTCTTCGAGTGGTCTGGCTAACTTGTAGATGAGATAAGTTTTTTTTAGGAGCCAGAAGGCTCTGGGAAATACATTGTAAATACACATCGTAAGAAGGTTCTAACGATGATCTTAACACTATGAAGGCCTCTGGGTAACGAGACCTGAATTTGATTTCACCCGCCCATTCGGCTCAGATCAGAAATGATTATAACATTTTTTTTAAAGACATTACCTCCCATGTGAAGTGAGGATAACCTTTTCCCCACAGCAACACAGTCTGAATCCTCCTCCTTGTTCGGAGGGAAATATTCCCAGTACATAAGATATCTATGAGTAGTCATGTAATCCCCCCATAATTGGGTTGTGCTTTTATTACACTAGCAACACTGGGTCAACGATAATCTACAAGGCACAGCTGAGATCCATGCTCCATTCTGGTGTCAGACGGGCCATGCCAAATTCACTAGAAAGAAAAAGGGATGGATGGATGGGAAAGGATGGATGGAGAGATGGATGGATGGAGGAGAACTACTGTACACCACTGCTCTCCACAACATCCAGACAGCTGATTGGAGGAGAGCTACTGTACACCGCTGCTCTCCACAACATCCAGACAGCTGATTGGAGGAGAGCTACTGTACACGCTGCTCTCCACAACATCCAGACAGCTGATTGGAGGAGAGCTACTGTACACCGCTGCTCTCCACAGCATCCAGACAGCTGATTGGAGGAGAGCTACTGTACATCGCTGCTCTCCACAGCATCCAGACAGCTGATTGGAGGAAGCTACTGTACACCGCTGCTCTCCACAAGCATCCAAGACAGCTGATGGAGGAGAGCTACTGTACATCGCTGCTCTCCACAGCATCCAGACAGCTGATTGGAGGAGAGCTACTGTACACCGCTGCTCCACAGCATCAGACAGCTGATTGGAGAGAGCTACTGTACACCGCTGCTCTCCACAGCATCCAGACAGCTGATTGGAGGAGAGCTACTGTACATCGCTGCTCTCCACGGCATCCAGACAGCTGATTGGAGGATGTCTAATTCACACCATACCTCCCAAACGGCAGCCTATGTTCTATATATCCTCTGCTTTTGACCAGAGCCTATTGGCCCCTGGGAAAAAAGAAGTGCGCTACATAGGGAATAGGATGTTACTTAGGATGCATCCCCAGCACTCCACTGAAGCACCTGCCTTTCATCCCAGCGTGCTTCCAGGGTTCCATTATTCCTTCAAGAAAATGTCCGTTGCTATTTCTGAAGCTTGACATATTGCACTTGTATGGTTAAAATACATTTATGAATTCATAGACACACATCATTTAGTGTTTAGTGTTGTGACTTGTGGCTTTTTATGTTGTTTCTGTTGTTACATTATCCTTCTGAGATATAGTGTTACAGGAAGTTAGGAACTCCACTCAACCATAGGTGTTACTGATCTGGGTTTAAACACCCGCTGAAGGCTAAAAAGTATAACACTAGCGAAACTGCAACAGCCCCATACAGTGTTGGTGTATAGGGATAGTTTGCTGCGCATGAGGCTTGCATACAGTCACTGTTTCCCTTTCTCTCGTAAGGCACTCTCTTCTGTTCATTTATCAGTGAGATACGTTTCCTGCACTCTGTCTGTCAGCTCCGTATTTTCCAAATGTCCCCTCTCTCTCATTGGTCAGGAATGCTTCCTAATCCAAGGACACGTTCCCATGCTTCCGTTAATCCCACTCCTTCTCCAACCGTTTTCCACATGAAAACTTCAGAAGGACATCGGGATTATATACTTATTATATACTTATTATTACTTATTATATACTATATATATACTTATATATACTTATTATATACTTATTATATACTTATTTAGAAAACAAATAAATTCAAACTTTATTAGTCACATGCGTCGAATACAACAAGTGTAGACCTTACCGTGAAATGCTAAATACAACAAGTGTAGACATTACCGTGAAATGCCGAATACAACAAGTGTAGACATTACCGTGAAATGCTGAATACAACAAGTGTAGACATTACCGTGAAATGCCGAATACAACAAGTGTAGACTTTACCGTGAAATGCTTACTTTCTGTCACGCCCTGACCTTAGAGATCCTTTTTATGTCTCTATTTTGGTTGGTCAGGGCGTGAGTTTGGGTGGGCATTCTATGTCTAGTGTTCTATGTTGTCCTTGATTTGTATTTCTATGTGTTTGGCCTGGTATGGTTCCCAATCAGAGGCAGCTGTCTATCGTTGTCTCTGATTGAGAACCATACTTTGATAGCCTGTTCCCACCTGTGTTTGTGGGTAGTTGTTTTCTGTTTAGTGTAGTGCACCTTGCAGAACTGTTCGTTTGTCATTTTGTTGTTTTTGTTCAAGTGTTAGTATTTATTAAAAGTTAATATGGACACTTACCACGCTGCACCTTGGTCCTCTTCTCCTTCTCCCGACGACAATCGTGACACTTTCAAGCACTTAACCAACAGTGCGGTTCAAGAAGAGTTAAGAAAATATTTACCAAATAAACTGAAGTAAAAAATAAGACAATAACATAACAACAACGAGGCTATATACAGGGGATACCGGTACCGAGTCCGTGTGCTGGGGTACAGGTTAGCTGAGGTAACTTGTACATGTAGGTAGGGGTGAAGTGACTACGCAAAGATAATAAACAGCGAATAGCAGCAGTGTACAAAAAAGAGGCGGAGGGGTCAATGTAAATAGTCTGGTGGCCATTTGAATAATTGTTCAGCAGTTTTATGGCTTGGGGGTAGAAGCTGTTAAGGAGCCTTTGGTCAAAGACTTGGCGCTCCGCTACCGCAGTCTATGACTCGGGTGACTGGAGTCTTTGACAATTTTATGGGCTTTCCTCTGACACCGGCCTATTATATATGTCCTGAATGGCAGAAAGCTTGGCCCCAGTGATGTACTGGGCCGTACACACTACCCTCTGTAGCGCCTTACGGTCAGATGCCAAAGCAGTTGCCATACCAGGCAGTGACGCAACCGGTCAGGATGCTCTCGATAGTGCAGCTGTAGACATTTTTGAGGATCTGGGAACCCATGCCAAGTCTTTTCAGTCTCCTGAGGAGAAAAGGTTTTGTCGTTCCCTCTTCACGTCTGTCTTGGTGTGTTTGGACGATTCTTGTTCGTTGTTGATGTGATCTTGCTCACACTGAGGGAGAGGTTATTGTCCTGGCACCACACTGCCAGTTCTCGGAACTCCTCCCTATAGGCTGTCTCATCGTTGTCAGTGATCAGGCCGACCACTGTTGTGTCATCAGCAAACTTAATGATGATGTTGGAGTCGTGTTTGGCCACGCAGTCGTGGATGAACAGGGAGTACAGGTGGGGACTAAGTACACACCTCTGAGGGGCCCCAGTGTTGAGGATCAGTGGCAGACGTGTTGTTGCCTACTCTTACCACCTGGGGGCAGCCCGTCAGGAAGTCCAGGATCCAGTTGCAGAGGGCTGTGTTTAGTCCCAGGGTCCCAGTCTTAGTGCCAGCATCGGTCTGTTGTGGTAAATAGACAGCTACAAATAATGTAGATGAGAACTCTCTTGGTAGACAGTGTGGTCTACAGCTTATCACAAGTTACTCTACCTCAGGCGAGCAATACCTAGAGAATTCTTTAATATTAGACATCGCACACCAGCTGTTATTGACAAAAAGACACACACCCCCACCCCTTGTCTTACCATACTTAGCTTCTCTGTTCTGCCGGTGCATGGAAAATCCCGCCAACCCTATATTATCCTTGTCGTCGTTCAGCCACGACTCGGTGAAACATAAGATATTACAGTTTTTAAATGTCCCTTTGGTAGGATAATCGTAATCGTTGGTTATCAATTTTATTTTTCAATGATTGCATGTTAGCAAGTAGCACAGATGGCAGTGGGTACCTGTGCCTTCTTTTCCTCCGTCTTTTCTTAAATTCCCGGGAAAGCAGTATATCCTTCTTGTCGGACTCCTTAAAGGAAAAAGCTTATTCCAGTTCGTGGTAAGTAATTGCTGTTCTGATGTCCAGAAGTTATTTTCAGTCATAAGAGACGGTAGCAGCAACATTATGTATAAAGTAAGTTAAAAACTAAGTTACAAACAACGCAAAAAAAAACGTACAAAATAGCTAGGAGCATGTAAAACGGCAGCCATTCTCTTCGGCGCCATCTTAACATATCGTCTGTAAGGGGTGCGTAACCGGTGGAAGAGAAGTCAGATGCAGGAGAGCAGAACTTGGTAATAGCCGGAGCAGTTTAATAGCAAAACCAACGGCATAAAATAACAAGATATGGGTACAGAAACCTATCGCGCACCAATCAACACGTGCACAAGCACTTATAATAAACAATCCCACACAAAGACATGGGGGGAAAAGAGGGTTAAATAGACAACAAGTAATTGAGGGAATTGAAACCAGGTGTGAGGAAAAACAAGACAAAACACATGGAAAAGTAGATCGATGATGGCTAGAAGACCGGTGAAGCCGACCGCCGAGCGCCACCCGAACAAGGAGAGGACCCGACTTCGGTGGAAATCGTGACATCGTCTCAGAATCTGATATAGTTTCGCCAATAAGATCATAATAATCAAGATTATATGGACAGACTTTTTTTTATCCAATCCCGGTCCTGATGGCGGAGTTGAATGAAGAGTTTGTGGGTTTGATTCCCTTCCGGCATTAGCTACATACTAAACCCTGAACGAAGATGCTGTCATTCTACATCCTCCTTCTAAACATCTAGCTAAACATAGTGAAAATGTTGTAATTTCTACATCCTGCTTCTAAACATCTAGCTAAACATAGTGAAATGTGGATAGCTGTTGTTCACTAAGTGACTGCTAAACCTGATCCATGTCTGTATATCATGTTGTAATTCTGTATCTACATCCGGTATTCCCAAACTGGGGAATGCGCAATGCCGTCGGGGATATGCTAACTAAAAATGTGATTCACATAAAAATTATATATATATACGTATACAACTCCTCTCACTGTCAACTGCGTTTATTTTCAGTGAACTTAACATGTATAAATATTTGTATGAACATAACAAGATTTCACAACTGAGACATAAACTGAACAAGTTTAACTAACAGAAATGGAACAAACAAAGGGGGGGTTAAAATCAAAAGTAACAGTCAGTATCTGGTGTGGCCACCAGCTGCATTAACTACTGCGGTGCATCTCCTCAACATGGATTGTACCAGATTTGCCAGTTCTTGCTGTGAGATGTTACCCCACTCTTCCACCAAGGCACCTGAAAGTTCCCGGACATTTCTCACCCTCCGATCCAACAGGTCCCAGACGTGCTCAATGAGATTGAGATCCGGGCTCTTTGCTGGCCATGGCAGAACACTGACATTCCTGTCTTGCAGGAAATCATGCACAGAACGAGCAGTATGGCTGGTGGCATTGTCATGCTGGAGGGTCATGTCAGGAGGAGCCTGCAGGAAGGGTACCACATGAGGGAGGAGGATGTCTTCCCTGTAACGCACAGCGTTGNTTTATGTTGTTTCTGTTGTTACATTATCCCTTCTGAGATATAGTGTTACAGGAAGTTAGGAACTCCACTCACCCATAGGTGTTACTGATCTGGGTTTAAACACCCGCTGAAGGCTAAATGGTAGTAACACTAGCGAAACTGCAACAGCCCCATACAGTGTTGGTGTATAGGGATTGTTTGCTGCGCATAAGGCTTACATACAGTCACTGTTTCCCTTTCTCTCGTAGGGCACTCTCTTTTGTTCATTCATCAGTGAGATACGTTTCCTGCACTCGGTCTGTCAGCTCCGTATTTCTCAAATGTCCCTCTCTCTCTCTCATTGGTCAGGAATGCTTCCTAATCCAAGGACACGTTCCCATGCTTCCGTTAATCCCACTCCTTCTCCAACCGTTTTCCACATTAAAACTTCAGAAGGACAGTCGGGAGTACCAGGACCGTCGGGAGTACCTTGAACTTATTTCTAAAACAAATCAAGTCAAACTTTATTTGTCACATGCGCCAAATACAAGTAGATATACCATTAGAGTTCTATATACTGTAGGAAGGGTCCCAAACCATTAGAGCACTATATACTGTAGGTAGGGTTAGAAACCCAGAGTACTATTTAAGCAGGGTCCCAGACCATTAGAGTTCTATATACTGTAGGAAGGGTCCCAAACCATTAGAGTACTATATACTGTAGGAAGGGTCCCAGACCATTAGAGTTCTATATACTGTAGGAAGGGTCCCA
>NW_019942670.1:351950-368193 GCF_002910315.2 Salvelinus sp. IW2-2015 | reverse complement strand
TGTAACTCGGGCAGTTTGTTTGTGCCATCCTGTACCTGTCCCGCAGTGTGATTTTGGATGTACCGATCCTGTGCAGTGTTGTTACACAGCAGCATACCACCCTGCATACCACTGTTGGCTTGCTTCTGAAGCTAAGCCAGGTCGTCCTGGTCAGTCCCTGATGGGAGACCAGATGCTGCTGAAGTGGTGTGGAGGGCCAGTAGAGGCACTCTTTCCTTCTGGTTCTAAAAATATCCCAATGCCCCAGGGCAGTGATTGGGGACACTGCCCTGTGTAGGGTGCCGTCTTTCGGATGGACGTTTAACGGGTGTCCTGACTCTCTGAGGTCATTAAAGATCCATGGCACTTATCGTAAAGAGTAGGTGTGTTAACCCCGGTGTCCTGTAAATTCACCATCTGGCCCTCAAACCATCATGGTCACTAATAATCCCACTGTTATATATGGCTCATTACTCCCCCTCCTCTCCTTGTAACTATTCCCCAAGGTCGTCTTGCTGCAAATGAGAACGTGTTTCTCAGTCAACTTACCTGGAAATAACGGTAAATAAAAAAATAAAAAAATAAATAAAATATGTGGTCTGCACTGCGAGGACGATCAGCTGTCCGTCCTGTTTCCCGTAGTTGCGGTCTTAGGCTGCACCAGTAAGGACATTGACATTTTGCTCTGGCACAACCTCTGCAATCCTCACTGCCTTGCACAGGCCTACCGCATTCACGCAGATGAGAAGGGACCCTGGCAACTTTCTTTTAGGTCAGAAAGAAAGGCCTCTTTAGTGTCCTAATTTTCATAACTGTGACCTTAATTGCCTACCGTCTGTAAGCTGTTAGTGTTCTTAATGACTGTTCCCACAGCTGCATGTTTATTAATTGTTTTAGGTTCATTGAACAAGCATGGGAACAGTTTTTAAACCCTTACAATGAAGATCTGTGAAGTTATTTGGATTTTTACAATTTACAAACAAGGACTCTCCGCACTATATTCAACGTGCGGAACCAAAATTGAGGCTATGATTAAGAAGCTTGGAGCTCTTTCTTTTCTGCATTAAAAACCTTCTTTCTTCCCATCCACGGGACAGTGAAAGTAATGCGATTAGCATGAGGTTGTAAGTAACAAGAAAATTTCCCAGGACATAGACATATCTGTTTGGCAGAAAGCCAAAACTGCACTGTCCAATTTACAGTAGCTATTACCATGAAATAATACCATGCTATTGTTTGAGGAGAGTGCACGATTTTGAACATGAAAAAATTATTAATAAACAAATTAGGCACATTTGGGCCAGTCGTGATACAACATTTTGAACAGAAACACAATGGCTCATTGATCAGTCTAAAAACTTTGCTTATATACTGCTGCCATCTAGTAGCCAAAATCTAAATTGCACTTGGGCTGGAATAATACGTTACAGCCTTTCTCTTGCATTTCACAGATGATGGTACAAAAAAATACAAAGGAACGGTTGGTTTTTTCTTTGTATTATCTTTTACCAGATCTATTGTGTTATATTCTCCTACATTCCTTTCACATTTCCACAAACTTCAAAGTGTTTCCTTTCAAATGGTACCAAAAACATGCATATCCTTGCTTCAGGGCCTCGGTTGTTGTAAGAAACGGACCAAGGCGCAGCGTGTGTTGAGTTCCACATATTTAATTACAGTGAAACTTCTTCAACAAAACAATAACAAGCAACAAAACGTGACTTACGTGGTGCAACAAGCACAAAAACAAACAATAATCCAACAAAAATGGCTACCTAAATTGATCCCCAATTAGAGGCAAACGATTACCAGCTGCCTTCAAATTGGGAACCATACAAAACACCAACAGAGAAATATTTGAACTAGACCCACCCCCTTGTCAGCCCTGACCTTACTACACGCGTGACCATTAGAGTTCTATATTACTGTAGGAGGGTCCCAGACCATTAGAGTTCTATATACTGTAGGAAGGGTCCCAGACCATTTAGAGTTCTATATACTTTGGGAAGGGTCCCAGACCATTAGAGTTCTATATACTTTGGAAGGGTCCCAGACCATTAGAGTTCTATATACTGTTGGAAGGGTCCCAAACCATTAGAGTTTCTATATACTGTATGAAGGGTCCCAAGCCATTAGAGTTCTATATACTGTTGGAAGGGTCCAGACCATTAGAGTTCTATATACTGTTGGAAGGAGGTCCCAGACCATTTAGAGTTATATACTGTTGGAAGGGCCCAACCATTAGAGTTTTATATACTGTAGGAAGGGTCCCAAACCATTAGAGTTTTATATACTGTAGAGGGTCCCAAACCATTAGAGTTCTATAACTGTAGGAAGGTCCCAGACCTTAGAGTTCTATATACTGTTGGAAGGGTCCCAAACCATTAGAGTTCTATATACTGTTGGAAGGGTCTCAGACCCATTTAGAAGCTTCTATATACTGTTGGAAGGGTCCAGACCATTAGAGTTCATATACTGTTGGAAGGTCCCAAACCATTAGATTCTATATTACTGTTGGAAGGGTCCCAGACCATTAGAGTTCTATATACTGTAGGAAGGGTCCCAGACCATTAGAGTCTATATACTGTTGGAAGAGTCCCAGACCATTAGAGTTCTATATACTGTTAGGAAGGGTCCCAGACCATTAGAGTTCTATATACTGTTGGAAGGGTCCCAGACCATTAGAGTTCTATATACTGTAGGAAGGTCCCAGACCATTAGAGTTCTATATACTGTTTGGAAGGGTCCCAGACCATTAGAGTTCTATATACTGTAGGAAGGGTCCCAGACCATTAGAGTTCTATATACTGTAGGAAGGGTCCCAGACCATTAGAGTTATATATACTGTAGGAAGGGTCCCAGACCATTAGAGTTCTATATACTGTGGAAGGGTCCCAGACCATTAGAGTTCTATATACTGTTGGAAGGGTCCCAAGACCATTAGAGGTCTATATACTGTTGGAAGGGTCCCAGACCATTAGAGTTCTATATATTCTGTAGGAAGGTCCCAGACCATTTAGAGTCTATATACTGTTGAAGGGTCCCAAACCATTAGAGTCTATATACTGTAGGAAGGGTCCCAGCCCATTAGAGTTCTATGTACTGTAGGAAGGGTCCCAGACCATATAGGTTCTATATACTGTTGGAAGGTCCCAAACCATTAGAGTTCTATATACTGTTGGAAGGGTCCAGACCATTAGAGTTCTATATACTGGTTGGAAGGGTCCAACCATTAGAGTTCTATATACTTGTTTGGAAGGGTCCCAAACCATTAGAGTTCTATATACTGTAGGAAGGGTCCCAAACCATTAGAGTTCTATATACTGTAGGAAGGGTCCCAGACCATTAGAGTTCTATATACTGTAGGACGGGTCCCAAACCATTAGAGTACTATATACTGTAGGAAGGGTCCCAAACCATTAGAGCACTATATGAAGAAGGTACCAGACTACTAGAGTAACGGATGGCTATACTGTACATGCTTATTGCTATGGCCATGGGAATAATTACCTTAAGGCTTAGCAGTTATACATATGATTTTGACGGGGACATTTTAACATTTTGTCCATCAACATTTGCCCAACAACATGGTTTCTCAGGGGTTTTTACCTCAATCAAGTTATTTAAGTGGTTTCCAAATGGAACCCTATCTCCTGCAGTATAYAGTGCACTRCTTTTCACCAGAGCCCTACRGGTAGTAGGGTAGTTGTAAACGTTACAGATTGCCATTTGTGACACAACCCCAGTCCACTCAGTGGTGTGCCTGATAGACAGAGGGGACAGGTGCAAAGCTCAAGCTATGACATCGGCGGTGGCCATTTTGTGTTTTCTTCCCCAACTGGACTCTTGGTTCCCATGGTCACCACCGTGGTTCCACAGCTGCAGAGCGAAACGAATGGTGTGTGACAAGAAATGAACATATGGCCATTAAGAGAGTATGCATTCATCTCAAGTGGCACACTATTCCCCTTTATAGGGCATTACTTTTGACTAGAGCTCTGTGGACCTGGATAAAAATTTGTTCCCTATAGGGAATAGGGTACCATTTAGGACATGGCCAATGGAATCATTGAGGAGGATATCTGTGACTCCTTATAACAGAGACAACCTGTTTTTGAGACCAGATTTAAATGGTTTCATAGTAAACTTTAAGATGTAGGTATTACCCTTTGACCAAGCTATTTTTGACGCAGATTTAAATGGTTTAACAGTAAACTTGCATTGTGCATTGACTAATTWATTTTTTGATGTTGGGACTTTTAAACAACTTTATAAGTTACTTAAAGATGTTACACTTATTCCATGTTTAGGGATAGGGCTGTGTGAATTGGTAACAACAGCTGTTAGTAACAGATCACTATTTTATATGTTAAAATCTCCTGTTCTACTTTGTCCTGGTATTGGCACATTTCGCTAATCCATTTGTGCTRGAACATGTTGCTGACACCGAGGCTAACTATGCTATCTGTTATGCTACCACTTAGTACAGATTCAACAGATTGCACACTTGGAGARATGCAATGGTTTTGTGGAATTTACTGTGACCTTCTGCAAATTTACTGTACCATTACCAGAATTCACAGGTTTCACACAAATTCCTGTTTGAGTGTTCCTCGAATCAGGAAGAATTGAGAACGGAAGGAAACCTTCAACTAGKATTCTGGGAAACCAGGGAATTTTGGGGAATTTTACAGGAATATGACGCCATTTGGGATGCAGCCGTGGGCCGCAAACGTTAAACGTTATGATGTCAGAATGTTGTTCCCACAGCGTGTGTTTTACAGCCCAGGGCATAAAGAACTACCGCTCAGCTGAGAGAACCACTTTCAACACTTTCTTTGGAAGCTAGGGTTGTGGACAACAAAACAGGGAAAATATATACACTCTTTCAGACAAGAGCCCACATCTGTCTGGAATCTTTATGGAGCATCAGTCAGTTAATCACCACACCTCTTTTACCAAGCCCTGGCTAGCCTTTCACTACACCAGCCCACACCCCCTGGCTCTTACCCAGTCCTGGCTGGCCTTTCACTACACCAGCCCACACCCCCTGGCTCTTACCCAGCCCTGGCTGGCCTTTTCACTACAACCACCCCACACCCCCCTGCTCTTACCCAGCCCTGCTGGCCTTTTCACTAACACCACCCCACCACCCCTGGCTCTTACCCAGCCTGGCTGGCCTTCACTACACCAGCCCACACCCCCTGGCTTTTACCCAGCCCTGGCTGGCCTTTCACTACACCAGCCCACACCCCTGGCTCTTACCCAGCCACTGGCTGGCCTTTCACTACACCAGCCCACACCCCCTGGCTCTTACCCAGCCCGGCTGGCTCTTCATACACCAGCCCACACCCCTGGCTTCTTACCCAGCCCTGGCTAGCCTTTCACTACACCACCCACACCCCCTGGCTCTTACCCAGCCCTGGCTGCCTTTCACTAACCACCCACACCCCCTGGCTCTTACCCAGCCCTGGCTGCCTTTCACTACACCAGCCCACACCCCTGGCTCTACCAGCCCTGCTGGCCTTTCACTACACCAAAGGCACACCCCCCTCTTACCCAGCCCTGGCTAGTCTTTCACTACACCACACTGTACCCCGCTCTTACCCAGCCCTGGCTATCCTTTCACTACACCAGCCCACACCCCTGGCTCTTACCCAGCCCTGCTAGCCTTTCACTACACCAGCCCCACACCCCCTGCTCTTTACCCAGCCCTGGCTAGCCTTTCACTACACCACCCACCACCCCTGGCTCCACCCACGCCTTGCTATGCCTTTCACTACACCACCCACACCCCCTGGCTCACCCAGCCCTGGACTAGGCCTTTCACTACCCAGCCCACACCCCCTGGCTCTTACCCAGCCCTGGCTAGCCTTACTACACCACACCCACACCCCTGGCTCTTACCCAGCTGGCTGGCCTTTCACTACACCACCCAACCCCCTGGCTCTCTACCCAGCCCTGGCTTGGCCTTTCACTTACACCAGCCACACCCCCTGGCTCTCACCAGCCCTGCCTTGCCTTTCACTACACAAGGCTACTGTATCCCCCCTTTTACCAGCCCTGGCTAGTCTTTCACTACACCAGGCTACTGTACCCCCCTTACCAGCCCTGGCTATCCTTTCACTACACAGCCCACACCCCCTGGCTCTTACCCAGCCTTGGCTAGCCTTTCACTACACCAGCCCACACTCCCTGGCTCTTACCCAGCCCTGGCTAGCCTTTCACTACACCAGCCCACACTCCCTGGCTCTTACCCAGCCCTGACTATCCTTTCACTACACCAGCCACACCCCCTGGCTTTACCAGCCTGGCTAGCCTTCACTACACAAGGCTACTATCCCCCCTTTTACCCAGCCCTGGCTAGTCTTTCACTACAACCAGGCCTACTTACCCCTGCCTTACCCAGCCCCTGGACTTCCTTTCACGTACACCAGCCCACACC
Organism: Salvelinus sp. IW2-2015; assembly: GCF_002910315.2. Classification (NCBI taxonomy): domain Eukaryota; kingdom Metazoa; phylum Chordata; class Actinopteri; order Salmoniformes; family Salmonidae; genus Salvelinus; species Salvelinus sp. IW2-2015. The sequence continues at coordinate 361,769 of NW_019942670.1, read as the reverse complement.
CCCTGGCTCTTACCCAGCCCTGACTAGCCTTTCAACTTCACACCACACCCCCTGGCTTCTTACCCAGCCCTGACTAGTCCTTTCAGATACACCAGCCCACACCCCCTGCGCCTCTTACACCCAGTTTGCCGGCCCTGGTGGCCTTCACATTCACACACCGCCACCCCCTGCTCTTACCCAGCCCTGACTATCCTTTCAGTACGGACCAGCCCACACCCCCTGGGGCTCTTACCCAGCCCCCCTGGCTAGTCTTTCAGTACACCAGCCCACACCCCCTGGCTCTCACCCAGCCCTGTTCTAAACCCAACGAGGTAACAGGCTAGTCTTTTGTAAGGCTCATCAACTGCGCCAAGGCTCTGGAATTACACCAGGGTTTGCACACAAAATGGCAAATATGTGAAGATCTTTCTTAGTATATTTTATTGGGGTTTCGTCTTGAAAAGAGAGAACAAGGGGAACATCCATCTACAGCGTCTAAGGCTCATCCACTGTCTGTCCGTAGGGTCTATAACAAGGGTCCCTCTTGAACCAACCTGWCCCTCAAGCTCAGTGTCTGTCAACCAGGACCTAAACCGACTACACGTATCACTGTCATGCATAATACTAGTCAAATGTTAGTCAGAGGAGTTTGCAAAAATGTTGTCCTCTTCTCAGCTCCTGACTGCTGCTGCTGCAGGGAAGGGGGTGTTTTGCTAGGCAACCAAAGACTAGTTGTTTTAAAGAGTCCATGTTACAGTGGAAAAGGTCAACCACTTCAGTCAGCTGTTCRTTCCACACAAAAAAATATCRTGTTTTTTGTATCGGTTAGGCATAAAAGTTGATTTAATGTTTAACGGATTTCAGTTTTGGTGTATTTTATATATTTTTTTCAAATGTGACCCCTTCAAAAAGTATTAAACAACCTTATTACAAAACCAGACCTTACCAAGATATTTTAACCTTTTAGTATAATGGTTTTGAACCACARCTTGAGTCCTGCTCAGGGTATCCCCCTAATGAACTACATTGTTGTTAGGAGTTGTATGGCATCATTTAAAACCTGTCCTGTTTGAGCGTTAAGCACAGTTCAATATTCAGAGGCAAAGCGCTACCATTTTCAATCATTAATGTGCTAGCTGAAATATATATCAGCCTACGAAAGTAATCAGACCTATTCTTACTATAATGCACATAACATAAACACATGTCCCATGTTTCATAACCTAAAATTAAAGATGCCAGAAATGTTCATTTTTTTACACTTCTATCACATTTTGTGCACAAATGTGTTTACTTCCGAGTTAGTGAGCATTTCTCCTTTGCAAAGATAATCCATCCACCTGACAGGTGTGGCATATCAAGAAGCTGATTAAACAGCATTAACCTTAAATAGGTGGAACTTCTGCTGTGGCCAATAAATAGCCACTGATGTCTCAAGTTCTGACGGAGCGTGGAATTGGGCATGCTGACTGTAGGAATGTCAACCAGAGCTGTTGCCAGAGCATTGAATGTTCATTTMTCTACCATAAGCCACCTCCAATGTCATTTTGGAGAGTGCGTCCAACCGGCCTCACAACTGCAGACTATGTGTMACCACACCAGCCCAGGACCTTCATATCCGACTTCTTCAACTGGTCTGAGACYAGCCACCCGGACATCTGATGAAACTGAGGAGTATTTCTGTCTGTACTAAAGCMCTTCTGTGTGGAAAAACTCATTCTGATTGGCTGGGCCTGGCTCCCCAGTGGGTGGCCCTATGTCCTCCCAAGCCCGCCCATGGCTGCGCCCCTGCCCAGTCATGTGATATCCATAGATTAGGGCCTAATGAATGTATTTAAATGAACTGATTWCCTTATCTGAACTGTAACTCAGTAACATCGTTGAAATTGTTGCGTGTTGAGTTAACATTTTTGTTCAGTATAATTTAGTCATATTTATAGGTCTCTATAAAATACAATACATTTTTCAGAAATTCTATTGTTATTTTCCAAATTCCGTTTTCTCTGTATTATTTTCTCAGGTTATGGATTTGTCCAAATCTTTTCAGGTTTTCACTCTCAAGTGCAGTTTTTATAAAATATATGAACCACAACATTTGATGTTCTAATATGTTCTAATGCTTTAAACACATCAGGAGACTTTTTTTGAAGTCTGGAAAAACATTTTTTCTTGAATGTGTAGTTCCCTTCAATTTAACTGCGCACTTAGCAAAGGCCTTATTCATTCGGAGGGCCTTATGACTGTTATTTTATATTCCTGACAGTCTTCATCCATAATCATCGGTTASATGATTTGACGGTAAATGTGGCGGCCTTACTCAATACACACTTAACCTGTCCCTTTTGAGAAAGTCTTTGGAGTCTATAAGAAATGGGTTTAYACTGACTAGTTTGTGGTTTATAGGTCGGTATAACTCCGATAGTCCCAAGCAGATGGTGTGTAGATGTTTAGTAGATGTTCAATAACTGTCAACAACATTTCAACTAACCGTCCACCAACCATAACCTAATCCTTATCCTAACCTTAGCACTTACCCTAACCCCTAACCTCAACCCAACCCTTACCCTAACCCTAACTCAACCCAACCTTACCCCAACCCAACCTCAACCCAACCCTTACCCTTAGCCTAACCCCTAACCTCAACCCAACCCTTACCCTAACCTCAACCCAACCTTAACCCTTACCCTAACCCTAACCTCTAACCTCAACCCAACCCTTAACCCTTACCCTAACCCCTAACCTCAACCCAACCCTAACCTCTTAACCTCAACCCAACCTTAACCCTTACCCTAACCCCTAACCTCAACCCAACCCTTAACCCTTACCCTAACCCTAACCTCAACCAACCTTACCCTAACCTCACCCAACCCTTAACCTTAGCCTAACGCCTAACCTCAACCACCCTAACCTTAGCCTAGCCCTAACCGAAACCTTAGAAAGCAGTGCATTACAACCGATAGTTAATTGATAGTTTGACCATCTATAGATCATCAGTTGGGACTATCCAGACCATCTGTAGATCATCAGGTGGGACTATCCAGACCATCTGTAGATCATCAGGTGGGACTATCCAGACCATCTGTAGAGCATCAGTTGGGACTATCCAGACCATCTGTAGATCATCAGTGGGACTATCCAGACCATCTGTAGATCATCAGGTGGGACTATCCAGCCATCTGTAGAGCATCAGGTGGGACTATCCAGACCATCTGTATGAGATCATCAGATGGGACTATCCAGACCATCTGTAGATCCGATGGGACTATCCAGACCATCTGTAATCATCAGGTGGGACTATCCAACCATCTGTAGATCATCAGGTGGGACTATCCAGACCATCTGTAGATCAAATCAGCATGTGGGACTATCCAGACCATCTGTAGATCATCAGGTGGACTATCCAGACCATCTGTAGATCATCAGGTGGGACTATTCCAAACCATCTGTAGATCATCAGATGGGACTATCCAGACCATCTGTAGATCATTCAGGTGGACTATCCAGACCATCTGTAATCATCAGGTGGGACTATCCAGAACCATCTGTAGATCATCAGGTGGACATCCAGACCATCTGTAGAGCATCAGGTGGGACTATCCAGACCATCTGTAGATGCATCAGTGGGACTATCCAGACCATCGTAGAATCATCAGGTGGGACTATCCAGAACCATCTGTAGATCATCAGGTGGGACTATCCAGACCATCTGTAGATCACTCAGAGTGGGACTATCCAAACCATCTGTAGATCATCAGGTGGGACTATCCAGACCATTGTAGAAGCATCAGGTGGACATCCAGACCATCTGTAGATCATCAGATGGACTATCAACCATCTGTAGACATCAGGTGGGACTATCACCATCTGTAGAGCATCAGGTGGACTATCCAGACCATCTGTAGATCATCAGGTGGGACTATCCCAAGACCATCTGTAGATCATCAGATGGGACCATCCAGACTCTGTAGATCATCAGGTGGGACTATCAGATAAAGTGGGACAATAGTTCCATTGTTGATTTGACACTTTTTATTAGTTCCATGCAAAATAAAACCATTCAGTTACAGCAGGTTTCAAACGGGTTAAAAGATACACACAAATTCCAAATATTTTTTACTCATATGCAACCACACACTATTTCAAATTATTTGAATCTTATGCAATAACCCACTAATTGAAATTATGTAGATCTTATGTAATCATTATTACAATCATACAGTAGGTATGAAGTCAGAGAGACAAAATATGCATTTGCCGAGAGGGAAGGAGAGAGAGAGAGAGAGAGAGAGACAGAGAGACAGAGACAGAGACAGAGACGAGCAAGACGGGAGAGAGAGAGACAGAGACAGAGAACAGAGACAAGACAGAGACAGAGACAGAGACAGAGACGAGACAGACACAACAGAATTGCTTAATTACATTCTGAAAAATAAATGGCGAAATACCAATAAAGTGCATCGGCACTAGTATCCCTACTGATAGCTCATTCATGCTAATCATACTATCCTACAAGACATTTGAAATCAGTTAAGTGATTGTGTATATACAGAAGACATTCCACTATATTTTAAATGTGCTATAATAATATGTCATAATAGCGGTAATATCTTAGTTGTCGTATAGTTGATGGTCACCAGTTAAGGTGAAGGACTCAAAACGTTCTTGCGCTTGATGGCCTTCATCAGCGGGATCCACTTAGAGCACTTGGCTCGACCCCAGTTTGACCTCTGCCTGTGACCTTTGACCTCTGTGGGCCCGTCATGTTCGTCTGCCTCCGAGGTGATCTCCATCTTCTGGATCATCAGCTTCATCAGGTCGTGCTGCTTATCCAGTATTTATATTTCTATGTTCTTATACAGACAGAAGGAGATATCCAGTATTCATATTTCTATGTTCCTATACAAGACTGAAAGAGATATCCAGTATTCATATTTCTATGTTCCTATACAGACTGAAAGAGATATCCAGTGTGCTGGAAAAGCAGCACGACCTGATGAAGCTGATGATCCAGAAGATGGAGATCACCTCGGAGGCAGACGAACATGACGGGCCCACAGAGGTCAAAGGTCACAGGCAGAGGTCAAACTGGGGTCGAGCAAGTGCTCTAAGTGGATCCCGCTGATGAAGGCCATCAAGCGCAAGAACGTTTTGAGTCCTTCACCTTAACTGGTGACCATCAACTATACGACAACTAAGATATTACCGCTATTATGACATATTATTATAGCACATTTAAAATATAGTAGAATGTCTTCTGTATATACACAATCATTAACTGATTTCAAATGTCTTGTAGGATAGTATGATTAGCATGAATGAGCTATCAGTAGTGAATACTAGTGCCGATGCACTTTAATTGGTGATTTCCCATTTATTTTCAGAATGTAATTAAGCCATTCTGTTGTGTCTGTCTCGTCTCTGTCTCTGTCTCTGTCTCTGTCTTTCTCGTCTCTGTCTCTGTCTCTTCTCCTCTCTTCGTCTTGTCTTGTCTCTTCTCTCTCTGCTTCGCAAATGCATATTTGTCTCTCTGACTTCATACCTACTGTATGATTGTAATAATGATTACATAAGATCTACATAATTTCAATTAGTGGGTTATTGCATAAGATTCAAATAATTTGAAATAGTGTGTGGTTGCATATGAGTAAAAAATATTTGGAATTTGTGTGTATCTTTTAACCCGTTTGAAACCTGCTGTAACTGAATGGTTTTATTTTGCATGGAACTAATAAAAAGTGTCAAATCACAATGGAACTATTGTCCCACTTTATCTGATAGTCCCACCTGATGATCTACAGAGGGTCTGGATGGTCCCATCTGATGATTACAGATGGTCTGGATAGTCCCACCTGATGATCTACAGATGGTCTGGATAGTCCACCTGATGCTCTACAGATGGTGGATAGTCCCACCTGATGATCTACAGATGGTTTGATAGTACCATCTGATGATCTACAGATGGTCTGGATAGTCCACCTGATGCTTCTACAATGGTCTGGATAGTCCCACCTGATGATCTACAGATGGTTGGATAGTCCCATCTGAGGATCTACAGATGGTCTGGATAGTCCCACCTGATGATCTACAGATGGTTTGGATAGTCCCACCTGATGATTCTACAGATGGTCTGGATAGTCCCATCTGATGATCTACAGATGGTCTGGATAGTCCCACCTGATGCTCTACAGATGGTCTGGATGTCCACCTGATGATCTACAGATGGTTTGGATAGTCCCACCCTGATGATCTACAGATGGTCTGGATAGTCCACCTGATGATCTACAGATGGTCTGGATTAGTCCCACTGATGATCTACAGATGGTTTGGAATAGTCCCACTGATGATCTACAGATGGTCTGGATAGTCCACCTGATGATCTACAGATGGTCTGGATAGTCCCCATCTAGATTTGTATCTTATCAGATGGTCTGGATAGTCCCACCTGATGATCTACAGATGGTTTGGATAGTCCCACCTGATGATTATCAGATGGTCTGGATAGTCCCATCGTGATCTACAGATGGTCTGGATAGTCCCATCTGATGATCTCAACAGATGGTCTGGATAGTCCCACCTGATGTCTACAGATGGCTGGATAGTCCCACCTGATGATCTACAGATGGTCTGGATAGTCCCACTGATGATCTACAGATGGTCCTGGATAGTCCCAACTCTGATGCTCTACAGATGGCTGGATAGTCCCACCTTGATCTGATCTGATAGTCAGATGTGTCTGGATAAGTCCCACCTGATGATCTACAGATGGTCCTGGATAGTCCCACTGATGATCTATAGATGGTCAAACTTATCCAATTAACTATCGGTTGCTTAATGCAACTAGTTCTAAGTTTCCGGTTAGGGCTAGGTAAAGGGTTAGGGTTGGGTTGAGGTTAGGCGGTTAGGCTAAGGTTAGGGTTGGGTGAGGTTAGGGTAAGGGTTGGTTGAGGTTAGGGGTTAGGGTAAGGGTAAAGGGTTGCGGTTGAGGTTTAGGGGTTAGGGTTAAGGGTTAAGGGTTGGGTTGGAGGTTAGAGGTTAGGGGTGGGTTTGAGGTTAGGGGTTAGGGTAAGGGTTAAGGGTGGGTTGAGGTTAGAGGTTAGGGGTTAGGGTAAGGGTTAAGGGTTGGGTTGAGGTTAGGTAAGGGGTGGGTTGAGGTTAGGGGTTAGGCCTGAAGGGTAAGGGTTGGGTTGATTGTTAAGAGTAGTAAAAAAAAATGTTAAGAAGGAGAGAGAAGAAGGTTGGGTTGATAAAGAAGGGTTTAGGAGTGTGACGATTAGGGTTAGAGAAGTAAGGAATAATGAGGTTGAGTATATGAAGTTAGAGTAAAGTGGATAAGGATTAGATAAATGAGATTAGATATAGGTTGTGGACGGTTAGTTAAATAGCAATATAGTTGACAAAGTTATGAACTATTATAAACATCACACAATCTGCTATGGGAACTATCGAGATAAATATATACACAGACCAACAAATATAAAATAAACCAAAAACAAACATAAAAAAAAGTCAGTATAAACAATTCTAATAATAATAGATCCAAAGAAAAAAAATTTTCTCAAAGGAGAATAGGTTTAAAGTGTGTAATTGAGATAAAGGCCGCAAAATTTAAACAGATAAATTAAAAACATCAAAAAACGAATGAATATATAGGATGAAGAACTGTAAAAAAAGGAATAAAATAACAAGATCCATAAAAAGGCCGCTAACGACAAATGAATAAAAAGGCATTGCTAAAAGTAGCACGGCAGTTAAAATTGAGAGCGAACTACAACAATTCAAGAAAAAAGTAAAATATTTTCACAGACTTACAAAAAAAATCAACTAGAAAAACAAAAAAGGCTATAGTGTATAGTAAAGCATAATAGAAAACATAATATAGAACATCAAATGTTTGGTTCAATAAAATAAATATTAATACTAAAAACATGACACTATGAGAAGTAAGAAAAAACCTGAAAAGATTTGCGCAAAATCCATAACTGAAGAAAAAAATAATACACAGAAGAAAACGGAAATTTGGAAAAAACTAACAATAAGATATTACTGAAAAAAATGTTTGTAATATTAATAGAGACTATTAAATATGAGACTAATTATACATAGCAACAAAATGTATAACTTCAACACGCAACAATTTCAACGATGTACATGAGATACATTCAGATAAGGAAATCAGTTCATTTAATACATTCATTAGGCCCTAATCTATGGAATAATCACATGACTGGGGCAGGGGCGCAGCCAAAATGAGGCGTATGGAGGACATAAGCGCACCCACTGGGGAGCCCAGGCGCAAGCAATCACGATCCGCTCTCTTCTCCACACAGAGGCGCCTTTAAGTAGGCACGACGGAATACTCCCTTCAGTCTTCCACTCAGCACTGCTCGCCCCGCGCTGGCCCCTCGGTCTCAGAACCACCGTTTGAAGAATCGGATCAATGCCAAGGCCTCCCGGGCCTCGGCCCTGTACAATAGTCTCCCGGCGAACTACTCTGCCACGGCCTGTCGACGCCCCCTGCCGCTCCAAACATGACATTGGAGGTCCCGGCTCCTACTGGCTAGAGACACATGAACATTCAATGCCTCCTCACCTTGCCCACAGCTCTCTGGCTTGACCATTCCTACAAGTCAGCATGCCCCAATTCCAGCGTCCGTCAGAACCTTGGAGACATCCGTGGCATTTTCATTGGCCACAGCAGAAGTTCAGCCTATTTTAAAGAGTTAAGGCCTGTTTAATCAGCCTTCTCTGATATGCCATCACGCTGTCAGGTGGATGGAATTATTCTTGCAAAGGAAAATGCTCACTAACTGGGAATCGTATGAATCACATTTGTCGCACAAAATGTGATAGAAGTGTAAAAAATTGAAAATTTTCATGGCATCTTTAATTTTCAGGTTATGGAACATGGGACATGTGTTTATGTATGTGCATTATAGTAAGATAGGTCTGATTACTTTCGTAGGCTGATATATATTTCAGTACACATTAATGATTTGAAAATGGTAGCCGCTTTGCCTCTGATATTGAACTGTGCTCTACCGCTCAAATCAGGACAGTTTTAAATGATGCCATACAATCCTAACAACAATGTAGTTCATTAGGGGGATACCTGAGCAGGACTCAGCTGTGGTTCAAACCTTATACTAAAAGGTTAAAATATCTGGTAAGGTCTAGTTGTTAATAAGGTATTGTTAATACTTTTTTGAAGGGGTCACATTTTGAAAAATACTATAAATAACACCAAAATCTGAAATCCGTTAAACATTAAATCAACTTTTATGCCTAACCGATACAAAAACATGATTTTTTTTTGTGTGGAATGAACAGCTGACTTGAAGTGGTTGGACCTTTTCACTGTAACATTGGACTCTTTAAAACAACTAGTCTTTTGGTTGGCCTAGCAAAACACCCCCTTTCCCGGTGCAGCAGCAGCAGTCAGGAGCTAATGGAAGGGAGAACATTTTTGCAAACTCCTCTGACTATCTTTGCACTAGTTATTACATGACAGGTGATACGTGTAGTCGGTTTTAGGTCCTGGTTGGACAGACAAGCTGAGCTTGAGGGTCAGGTGGTTTCAAGAGGACCTTGTTATGCACCTACGGACAGACAGTGGATGAGCCTTAGACGCCTGTAGATGTATGTTCCCCTTGCTTCTCTCTTTATCAGACGAAACCCCAATAAATATACTAGAAACGTCTTCACATATTTGCCATTTGTGTGCAACCCTCGGTGAATGTCCAGAGCTTGGCGCAGTTGATGAGCCTTACAAAAGACTAGCCTGTTACGATCGTTGGGTTTAGAACAGGGCTGGGGTGAGAGCCAGGGGGTGTTGGGCTGTGT
>NW_019942670.1:333634-350592 GCF_002910315.2 Salvelinus sp. IW2-2015 | reverse complement strand
ATATCCAGTATTTATATTTCTATGTTAATGACTGAAGGAGATATCCAGTATTTATATTTCTATGTTCTTATACAGACAGAAGGAGATATCCAGTATTCATATTTCTATGTTCCTATACAGACTGAAAGAGATATCCAGTATTTATATTTCTATGTTCCTATACAGACTGAAAGAGATATCCAGTGTGCTGGAGATCTCTTTCAGTCTGTATAGGAACATAGAAATATGAATACTGGATATCTCCTTCTGTCTGTATAAGAACATAGAAATATAAATACTGGATATCTCCTTCAGTCATTAACATAGAAATATAAATACTGGATATCTCCTTCAGTCTGTATAGGAACATAGAAATAGAAATAKAAATACTGGATATCTCCTTCAGTCTGTATAGGAACATATCCTTCAGTCATTAACATAGAAATATATACACAGGATATCCCCTTCAGTCATTAACATATAAATATATATACAGGATATCTCCTTCAGTCTGTAAGACAAGACCACTAGAGGCTGCTCACACACCATACAAGCCCTAGCCCTCCTTTACACACCATACAAGCCCTAGCCCTCCTTTACACACCATACAAGCCCTAGCCCTCCTTAACACACCATACAAGCCCTAGCCCTCCTTTACACACCATACAACAACCCTTTCTGATTGTACGTGTCACCTGTGCTTCTGTTTGCGTAGTTGAGCTTCGACAGAGGTTGAATTTGACGAGTTGGTCAAAAGATGAGTACGCACTTCGTTGGCTTCTCCTTGACTCCAGAACTGCAGTATGTAGAGACCATTTGAACAAACAGGTTACCAAGTGAATACTGCACAGCTCTTTAATTATTTACATAAAGATGGAGAATCTCTAAGTAGATCATAGATGTTGAATATACAGTCAAAAGTTTGGACACACCTACTCATTGAACGATTTTTCTCTTTATTTTTACTATTTTCAACATTGTAGAATAATAGTGAAGACATCAAAACGATGAGAAATGGAATCATGTAGTAACCAAAAAAAGTGTTCAACAAATCAAAATATATATTTGAGATTCTTCAAAGTAGACTTCCTTTGCCTTGATGACAGCTTGCACACTCTTTGTATTCTCACAACCAGTTTTATGAGAAATGCTTTTCCAACAGTGTTGGTATTCAGGCCAAAGAGTTCAATTTTGGTTTCATCAGACSAGAGAATCTTGTTTCTCGTATTCAGAGAGTCTTTAGGTGCCCTTTTACAAACTCCAAGCAGGCTGTCATGTGTCTTTTACTGAGGAGTGGCTTCCGTCTGGCCACTCRACCATAAAGGCCTGATGGGTGGAGGGTTGCAGAGATGGTTGTCCTTCTGGAATCATCTCCCATACACACAGAGGAACTCTAGAGCTCTGTCAGAGTGACCATCTAGTTTTTGGTCACCTCCCTTACCAAGGCCCTTCTCCCTTACCAAGGCCCTTCTCCCTGACCAAGGCCCCTCTCTAGATTGCTCAGTTTGGCTGACGGCCAGCTCTAGGAAGAGTCTTGGTGGTTCCAAACATCTTCCTTTTACGAATGATGGAGGCCACTGTGTTCTTGAACATCGTCAACGTTGCAGACATTTTTTGCTACCCTTCCCCAGATCTGTGCATCAACACATGTCTGTTTTTTWATTTGTAAAACATTTGCAAAAATKTMTAAAAAACWGTTTTTCGCTTTGCCATTGTGGGGTRTTGTGTGTAGATTGCTGTGRATTGACATCAATAGACMCCTACATACCGCTAGCCTGTAACTCTACTGTAAGTGCTTCTGCTATTTTTTTGTTTTATTCAATTTTTTTGCCTCCGCTTTCGACGTTTTGTACACTCAGTGTTATAATCTACAGTGATCATCCGTTCCCTACGTCGTTACTTATTGAAGACCTCAACAGAGAAGACATCGATCTACACCAGTCACCAATAACTCTACTTTTCAATTCAGGTGTTGTTTTTCCCTCCAGCGAATGCAACTCTTGAGCACTAGGGTTACGTTTCAAACGGTGTCTCTGAATAGGAGAACTGATCTACGAGAGCATTACGTTTTGTCTTGTAGATTTGAAATGCTACAATGAGATGCTTTACGAATCCAGGCCCGGGCACTATACCTTGGAGCACTGGCGGTTAGGGTAGATGGTGGTGGACGATTGGTCCACTCTCTTCAACAACCAGTATGGCATCTTCTCCTCCAGATTGGTGTGAAGTTCAATCTGACATAGAAATACATCAATGCCTTCGGTCAACAATATCCGCAAGGAATTTTGTCATGTTGAGTATTTGGAGAAAGGTTAATAAGCTATATGATGGTATACTAGTACAATATGATGAAGAAGTGATGTTGACCCAATCAAAAAACAAACTTTACAATGACACTAAAACAAGTACCCGTTAGATATTCAAAATGTGTAAAAAAAAATCCTCAAAACACCCTAAAATCAGCATAAAACACAAATCTTATCAAGTGGACTGGTTGTTATCCACCTGCATGGCTATTCTCTTCAGAGCGGCACTTCTCTGTACCTCAGCGATGTCACCGACAGCCAATCCAATCTGTAGTACACACAAAGGGACACCAATAGGAACCATCAATATTTTGGTGGGTTGGCAGCTATCCCATYGACAATTAGCATTGACCTCCCGTAGTCTCTTTTCCCTGCGAAAGGTGGGGCTGTCTTTTAACAGTCTGAAGCGGTTTCCTCTCCGTGTCTCCTCCCATTCATCAATAAAGAGACGAGGAAAGATCTAAGGAAAGGAGACCAGAGAGGGAGCCACTTTAGACTGTTGAGATTAATCCCTTAGATCAATGGTGTCGAACTCATTAATCTGACAAAATKAAGACAAAATTCAATGCAGACATATCATTATTCAGCCTGGTCTCATTGACTAGACATAACATATTTAACGTATGGGGGATACCTAGTCAGTTGTACAACTGAATGCATTCAACTGAAATGTRTCTTCCACATTTAACCACACCCCTCTGACCACACTATGCTGGCCTTTAAGGCAGAGTTGCAAAGAAAAAGCMACATCTCAGACTGGCCAATAAAAATACATTATTAAGATGGGCAAAACAACACAGACACTGGACAGAGGAACTCTGCCTAGAAGGCCAGCATCCCGGAGTYGCCTGTTGACGTTGAGGCTGGTGTTTTGCAGGTACTATTTAATGAAGCTGCCAGTTGAGGACTAGTGAGGYGTCTGTTTCTCAAACTAGACACTCTAATCTACTTGTCCTCTTGCTCAGTTGTGCACCGGGGCCTCCCACTCCTCTTTCTATTCTGGTTAGAGCCAGTTTGCGCAATTCTGTGAATACACATCTTCAGTTTCTTGACAATTTCTCGCATGGAATAGCCTGCATTTCTCAGAACAACAATAGACTTATGAGTTTCAGAAGAAAGTTATTTGTTTCTGGCCATTATGAGCCTGTAATCAAACCCACAAATGCTGATGCTCCAGATATTCAACAAGTCTAAAGAAGGCCAGTTTTATTGCTTCTTTAATCAGGACAACAGTTTTCAGCTGTGCTAACATCATTGCAAAATGTTTTTCTAATGATCAATTAGGCTTTTAAAATGATAAACTTGGATTAACTAACACAACGTGCCATTGGAACACAGGAGTGATGGTTGCTGATAATGGGCCTCCGTACGCCTATGTAGATATTCCATAAAAAATCTGCCGTTTCCAGCTACAATAGTCATTTACAACATTAACAATGATTACACTATTTCTGATCAGTTTGACGTTATTTTAATGGACAAAAAATGTGCTTTTCTTTTAAAAAACGAAGACATTTCTAAGTGACCCCAAACGTTTAAACGGTAGTGTACCTTTGGCAGTAATTACAGCAGTCTTTCGGGGTAAGTCTCTAAGAGCTTTCCACACCTGGATTGTGCAACATTTGGCCATTATTTTTTATTTTATTATTCAAGCTCGGTCAAATTGATTGATCATTGTTAGACAACCATTTTCTGGTCTTTTTTAAAGTTTTCAATTAGATATTAGAAGTATAAATTATATTATTATTATATTATTATTATTATTATATTCTATTAGAAGTCAAAACTGTAAGGAACATCAACTGTATTCTTGGTAAGCAACTCCAGTATAGATTTGGCCTTGAGTTTTAGGTTTTAGGCTATTTTGACCAACATAAACATCATTGATGATATACGAGTGATAATCAATGGTCACATTTAATTTGCTCTGTTWAACCTACCGTTTGGAATGACTCTGATAGTCAACAGTGAGTCTATTTAGTTTTTAAAATGGAGATCTCTCAACAACCATTCTAACGATAGCACATTGGTAGTAGTCAGTGACAAATACCATGGATATGCAGGGATGGACTTGGACACCATGGATGGGACACCAAAGGATAGCTGTAGATCAGCGATGGGCAACTTTTGAACGCCCGCAGATCAATTTCCAAAGTTTTWAAAAAGTTTTWAAAAATTACTCAAGTCAGGGTTTCAACTTAACTGTTGCTAGGTAGAATAGTAGAATAAACACAAGGTGAAATTTCAACATGTGGTTGTTCATCAGCTGTTTTTCCCTTATGTCAGTCACTGACAGTCTCTCAACTAGACCATTTGTTTTTATTTTGGTACATTTGTAGATTGGTAAATCGGCCAGATATTTAAACTTGGTGGAATTACCGACTAGGGAGCCCCCGTTGATTTTGTGAGTCACTTTCAGATATCATACTAAAAACAGAAAACATTTCTCTCTTCCTTAATGGCAACATGTGTAGAATTGCAGGACATTTTTGGTAAAACTCCACATTGGCAAAGGAGTAAAATTGCTTTTCTCCGCCCCATGGTAAAATGTGTAGATTTGCAGGAACTTAACTCTAAAAAGGTAAATTGGATGGGACATTAATAATTGTTTATTTAACTAGGCAGGTCGGTTAAGAACAAATTCTTCTTTACAATGACGGCCTACACCGCCCAAACCCTGACGACGCTGGGCCAATTGTGCGCCGCCCTATGGGACTCCCAATCACGGCCAGTTGTGATACAACCTGRATTTGAACCAGGGTGTCTGTAGTGACGCCTTAGACCGCTGCACCACTGGGGAGCCCCAGATACTGGGTCATCATGGAGAGGCTTACCATCATGTTCATCAGCAGGATCGGCATGAAGATGATAAATATCACCAACATGTAGAAAGTGATGAAGGGAAATGGAAATTTGTTTTGTAGGTATATGTCCAGAAAATTGCTTTGGTAATTCAGTTCCCCGACCATCATCACAAAGATCTGGATCACTGACAGATCCAGTCGCTCAAACTCTTCCTAAAAAGACAAACGAGAGAAGAAAAAAAACAATTTGGCATGACAGAACACGAGAGGGCAGACCGATCACAACAGAGGGCAGACAGAACACGAAGGAGGGCAGACAGGACACGACAGAGGGCAGACACGACAGAGGGCAGACAGAACACGACAGAGGGCAGACAGAACACGACAGAGGGCAGACAGAACATGACAGAGGGAAAGCTTGGACGGAGAGATTGAAAAACATCTTCTATCTCAAGGCCATCAGACTGCTAAACAGCCATCATTGACTCAGAGAGGCTGCTGCCTACATTGAGACCCAATCACTGGCCACTTTAATAAATAGATCACTAGTCACTTTAAAACAAAGCCACTTTAAATAATGGCACTTTATTAATAATGTTTACATATCTTACATTACTCATATCATATGTATATACTGTATTTTATACCATCTATTGCACCTTGCCTATGTATTCATGTATATATATATATACATATTCTCATTCACCCTTTTATATTTGTGTGTATTAGGTCGTTTTTGGGGAATTGTTAGATTACCTGTTAGATATTACTGCACTGTCGGAACTAGAAGCACAAGCATTTCACTACACTCRSATTAACATCTGCTAACCATGTGTACGTCACCAATAACATTTGTTTTGATTTGACTTTAAAACAGATTTTAGAATCCATCTCCTTTCCATCTCATATATCTTCATTGATTTGAGGAAATTACAAATGACCTTAATGTAGGACTTATATAAAACAACGTGTTGTTTAAAGTGGGAGCATTGTTTCTAGTGTCTCTTGTCACCTGGTTGAGCATGAGGGCATAGAAGACCAAGGCAAAAGCCAGCATCAGAAAGAAGAATAGCAGTAGGATTTTAAACAACGTCCTTGCAATCTCCCGAAACATCACCACGTAGATCCCAAAGTGCTCAAACCTGGAAAGAGAAAACACAGTGCCCATGAGTACCAACACGGATCCATGAGTACCAACATGGACTCATGAGTACCAACGCAGACCCATGAGTACCAACGCGGACCCATGAGTACCAACACGGATCCATGAGTACCAACACGGACCCATGAGTACCAACACGGACCCATGAATACCAACGTGGACCCATGAGTACCAACGTGGACCCATGAGTACCAACGTGGACCCATGAGTACCAAAACGGACCCATGAGTACCAAAACGGACCCATGAGTACCAACACGGACCCATGAGTACCAACGTGGACTCATGAGTACCAACGTGGACCCATGAGTACCAACGTGGACCCATGAGTACCAACATGGACCCATGAGTACCAACATGGACCCATGAGTACAAACGTGGAACCATGAGTACCAACGTGGAACCATGAGTACCAACGTGGACCCATGAGTACCAACGTGGACTCAGTATTGTTCAGTAGGGTAGAGTGTCAGTACAGTAGTAGTAGAGTTCAGTACAGTAGAGTTCAGTACAGTAGAGTTCAGTAGATGTAGAGTTCAGTACAGTTAGAGTTTCAGGAAAGTAGAGTTCAGTAGTAAGTACAGTAGGTAGAGTTCAGTACAGTAAGAGTCAGTAAGTCAGTAGGGTAGAGTTCAGTACAGTAAGTAGAGTAGGTAGAGTTCAAGTACAGTAGAGTTCAGTATAGTCAGTAGGGTAGAGTTCAGTACAGTAGAGTTCAGTAAGTAGAGTTCAGTACAGTAAGTAGGAGTAGAGTTCAGTACAGTAGAGTTCAGTACAGTAGTAGTAGGTAGAGTTCAGTACAGTAGAGTTCAGTATAGTAAGTAGGGTAGAGTTCAGTACAGTAGAGTTTCAGTTAAAGAGTAGAGTAGGGTAGAGTTCAGTACAGTAGTAGTCAAAAGATATCAGTACAGTAGGTAGAGTCAGTACAGTAGAGTTTCAGTAAGTTAGAGTTAGAGTTCAGTACAGTAGCAGTTTCAGATAGAGAGTAGAGTAGAGTTCAAGTAGACAGTAGAGTTTCAGTACAGTAGAGTTCAGTAAGTAGAGTCAGTAGAGACTAAGAGTAGAGTTCAAGTACTAGTAAGAGTTCAGTACAGTAGAGTCAGTATTGAGTACAGTACGAGTAGAGTTCGAGTACAAGTAGAGTTCAGATAGTACAGTAGGGTAGAGTTCAGTACAGTAGAGTTCAGTATAGTACAGTAAGTAGAGTTCAGTACAGTAGAGTTCAGTACAGTCTAGAGCTAGGTAGAGTTCAGTACAGTAGAGTTAGTATAGTATCAGTAGAGTAGAGTTCAGTAGAAGTAGAGTTCAGTAGAGTAGGTAGAGTTCAGTACAGTAGAGTTCAGATACAGTTAGAATTAGTAGTACAGATAGGGTAGAGTTTCAGTACAGTAAGTCAGATAGTCAGTAGGGTAGAGTTCAGTACAGTAGAGTTCAGTAGAGTAGAGTTCAGTAGTAGGATAGAGTTCAGGAGAGTAGATAGAGTTCAGTAAGTAGATAGAGTTCAGTAGAGTAGAGTAGAGTTCAGTACAGTAGAGTTCAGTAGAGTAGGTAGAGTTCAGTACAGTAGAGTTCAGTAAGTAGGTAGAGTTCAGTACCGGTAGAGTTTAGTTACAGTAGAGTTTAGTACAGTAGAGTTCAGTAGAGTTAAGAGTTCAGTAGAGTAGAGTTCAGTAGAGTAGAGTTCAGTACAGTACAGATTCAGTACAGTAAGTTCAGTAGAGTAGTAAGTTACAGTTCAGTACAGTAAGTTCAGTAGAGTAGAGTTCAGTACAGTAGAGTTCAGCACAGTAGGTAGAGTTCAGTTGAGTAGAGTGCAGTACAGTAGAGTTAGTACATATAGTTTAGTAAAGTAGGTAGAGTCATACAGTAGAGTCAGTACAGTAGAGTAGAGTTCAGTACAGTAGTGAGAGTGCAGTACATTAAGGTAGGGTAGAGTTTAGTACAGTACACTAGAGTAGCGTACCGTATACTATACTCTACTGAACTACTCTACTCTACTGAAACTCTACTCTACTGAACTCTACTCTACTGAACTCTACTGAACTCTTACTCTACTGAACTCTACTCTACTGACTCTACCTACTACTGTACTGACTCTACCTACTCTACTGACTCTACTGTACTGACTCTACTGTACTGAACTTACTTCTGTACTGAACTCTACTGTACTGAGCTCTACTGTACTGAACTCTACTGTACTGAACTCTACTGTACTGAACTCTACTGTACTGAGCTCTACTACTGAACTCACTGTACTGAACTCTACTGTACTGAACTCTCTGTACTGAACTCTACTGTGATGTGCTGTGCTCTACTGTGATGTCTAAACTTGTGAAACATTGACGTCTTTTTTTATATTTGGTCTGTTCCGGACCAACCAAATGTGGTGTTATTTGGTACATCTACCTCGGTGTACCTATCCAGGATAAATCACTGTGAAGAGCATGACATTCGTAATGATTGATTTATGTATAGTACTGATAAGAGACCCATGATGTAATTCCGTTGCTGTAATTCCCATATCGGGTATAAATCCACTTCACTTACTTTAGATCAATAACCAAAATAGATATTTACAAAGTAAAGGTGTACTGTCAATGCTGTAGGTAGTTGTTGTGCATAGAGTTGTATGGTTTTTTAAACTTTGGAATCAATTGTTTTTTTGTTTTGTTGAGTCTCAGCGTATTTCCGTTACCATGGAATGTCAATCAAACACGAACAATCATCAGAAAATTAACAATCTCTAAATAACAGTAAACACGTTTTCTCATCTCTCTAGACAGAGACGAATGGGCTACATTGTTTGGACAGTTGGTAATTACCTTTGGAGATAGAGGAGGAAGTTAACCCATGACATGATTATGGCCAGTGCCCCAGCCGCCAGTGCCAGGACCCCTCAGCGTTGAAGAACAGGGCGATAACGAAGATAAGAGAGAAGATGATTGAGTACCAGTCCTGAATGTTAGAGATGTCCTTCAGGTAACTCCAAACGCTATTGAGGGAAAACAAGAGAAGGTTATTTAGATTACCGAACTAGAACTTAGAGCCTCAGCAACCAGAGAATGTTATTTACATTAGGCCGAGAACTAGAACTTAGAGCCTCAGCAACCAGAGAAGGTTTTTACATTAGGGCGGAACTAGAACTTAGAGGCTAAGCAATCAGAGAATGTTATTTAGATTAGAGAACTAGAACTTAGAGCCTCACAACCAGAGGAAGGTTATTTACATTAGGCCGGAACTAGAACTTAGAGCAGTTAAAGCAATCAGAGCAAGTTATTTAGATTAGACCGGAACTTGGAATTAGAGCCTAGCAATCAGAGCGATGTTATTTAGATTAGACCGAAACGTAAGGAACTCTAGGGCACCAGCGAATCAGAGAATATGTTATTTAGATTAGGCCGGAACTAGGACTTGCAGGGCACACAGAACAAACCCAAAAAGGGAAGGGGGAAATTGTTAATTTTAGATTTAGGCCGGAACTAGAACTCAGAGCCTCAGCAACGAAGATGTTATTTAGATTAAGCAGGAACTAGAACTTAGAGCCTCAGCAACCAATGTGACTTTCAATGCGTGAGTTACAACACTTTCTTTGAGTGTTTCTCAAAATAGATGATGTAGCCTTTAAAATTCGAAATGATGTAAACTTACTGAACACACCTTTCACTGCTTTGAATTACATAACTCAGTTTGAAATGTACTGACTAAGGTCGCTCTGGATGAGAGCGTCTGCTATATGACAAAAATTTAAATTGGGCCAAGTAATCCAGTTGCAGAACATATATCCAACATTTTCAAACAGATTTCTGTAAAAAATGCCCTTATACAGAATGCTTTTGACACCACCAAGTTTGGGTGTGTCATGATTTCATCGATGATTGAGGGATGGTCTGCATGTCCTCCACCCGCCTCATACTGTGTAAGTTCACCACGACTACACATACAGTACCAGTCAAAAGTTTGGACACACCCTACTCATTTAAGGCTTTTTCCTTATTTTTTACTATTTGGTACATTGTAGAATAATAGTGAATACATTTAAAACTATGAAATAAGATATGAATATTCAGTAAGAAAAAAAGTGGTAAAAACAACAAAAAATCAATTATTTTATATTTTGAGATTCTTCAAAGTAGCTACCCTTTGCCTTGATGACAGCATTCTCTCAACCGGCTTCACCTGGAATGCTTTTCCAACAGTTTTGAAAAGGAGTTCACAGTACTATTGCCTGACACACGTATTTTTTCGCTGACTTTTCTCGATTCGACACTTCTGCCGTCCAACTCATCCGAAATCATCTCAATTGGGTTGAGGTTGGGTGATTGTGGAGGCCAGGTCATCTGATGCAACACTCCATCACTCTCCTTCTTGGTCAAATAGCCCTTACACAGCCTGGAGGTGTAACGGCTCTCGTTTGTAGAAGGCAGAGTGGACCAAGGTGCAGCGTCGTAGGCGTACATCGTCTTTTTATTGATGACACCAAAACAAAATAACAAAGACAAAAAAACGAAAGCGAACAGTTCTGTCAGGCACAGACACTAAACAGAAAACAAGATCCCACAAAACCCAAAAGGGAAATGATAACTTATATATTATCCCCAATCAGAGACAACGATAGACAGCTGCCTCTGATTGGGAACCATACTCGGCCAAACACAAAGAAATAGAAAGCAGACTTTCCCACCCGAGTCACACCCTGACCTAAACAAACATAGAGAATAATAAGGATCTCTAAGGTCAGGGCGTGACAGGAGGTGTGTTGGGTCATTGTCCTGTTGAAAAACGAATTATAGTTCCACTAAGCGCAAAACAGATGGGATGGCGTATCGCTGCAGAATGCTGTGGTAGCCATACTAGTTAAGTGTGCCTTGAATTCTAAATAAATCACAGACTGTGTCACCAGCAAAGCCCTCCCACACCATCACACCTCCTCCTCCATGCTTCACAGTGGGAACACCACATGCAGAGATCATCCGTTCACCTACTCTGTGTCTCACAAAGACACGGCTGTTGGAACCAAAAATCTCACATTTGGATTCATCAGACCAAAGGACAGATTWCCACCGGTCTAATGTTCATTGCTTGTGTTTCTTGGCCCAAGCAAGTCTCTTCTTMTTATTGGTRTCCTTTAKTAGTGGTTTCTTTGCAGCAATTTGACCATGAAGGCCTGATTCACGCAGTCTCTGAACAGTTGATGTTGGCATGTGTCTGTTACTTGAACTCTGTGAAACATTTATTTGGGTTGCTATTTCTGAGGCTGGTAACTCTAATGAACTTATCCTCTGCAGCAGAGGTAACTCTGGGTCTTCATTTTCCAGTGTCGGTTCTCATGAGAGCCAGTTGCATCATAGCGCTTGATGGTTTTTGCAACTGCACCTGAAGAAACTTTCAAAGTTCTTGAAATTTTCCAGATTGACTAACCTTCATGTCTTAAAGTAATGATGGTCTGTTGTTTATCTTTGCTTATTTGAGCTGTTCTTGCCATAATATGGACTTGGTCTTTTTTCCAAATAGGGCTGTCTTCTGTATACCACCCCCATCTTGGTCACAACACCAGAAGAGGACTGGCCACGCCACGAAGACTGGTTCCTCTCTAGGTTTCTTCATCTTGTCAGATGTTTTAATACCTTGGGAGTATCCTAAAGCAACGATTCTCAGTTGGTGAGGCACAACCCAAAATTGTGTCAAGGAAGGTTTTGAATGGGTCTGGTGTGTCTGATTAAAGAAAAATATTTATTTTTATGATTTCATKAAAAAATACTCTAAATACTTAAACTAGGTAGAAAGTGTGTAKAATTTATWATTTTRTCTCTTCAATCACAGTATTTTAAATATAGAGCTTTTAGCAGTTCTATTTCGGTTGATTTTGTGTCTCAAGCCAGTGAGTTTAATAACATTMTTCATCAAGAATTTGGGAAACATTTAATAATTGMCAATGAAAGAGGTGGGAATGCTGTTCCCTTGTCATATAAATGCAACATTTACTATCAATATAGCATTAAAAATWGTTTTTTGCGATGCGAATATTGGGTTTTGAATGAGACAACCTGTTTTAATTTGGGTCCCAAGGCAAAACCAGTTGTGAACCACTGTCCTAAAGCCAGTCTGTCTCCATGTGTCCTAAAGCCAAGCTGTCTCCATGTGTCCTAAAGCCAGTCTGTCTCCATGTGTCCTAAAACCAGGCTGTCTCCATGGTGTGCCTAAAAGCCAGGCTGTCATCCCTGATAGTCTAAAGGCGCAGGCTTGTGTCCACGTATCCTAAAGCCAGTCTGTCTTCCATGTGTCCAAGCCAAAGCTGTCTCCATGTATCCTAAAGCCAGGCTGTGTCCATGTGTCCTAAAGCCAGGCTGTCTCCATGTGTCTAAAGCCAAGCTGTCTCCATGTGTCCTAAAACCAGCTGTCTCCATGTGTCTAAAGCCAGGCTGTCTCCATGTTACTAAAGCCAGGCTGTGTCCACGTATCCTAAAGCCAGTCTGCTCCATGTATCCTTTAAAGCCAGGCTGTCTCCATGTATACTAAAGCCAGTCTGTCTTCCATGTAGCCTACAAACCAGGCTGTCTCCATGTGTCCTAAAGCCGAGGCTGTGTCCACGTATCCTAAAAGCCAGGCTGTGTCCACGTATCCTAAAGCCAGCTGTGTCCATGTATCCTGAAGCAGGATGTCTCCACGTATCCTAAAGCCAGGCTGTCTTCCACGTATCTTAAAGCCAGGCTGTGTCCACGTATCCTAAAGCAGCTGTCTCCATGTTCCTAAAGCCAGGCTGTCTCCATGTATCCTAAAGCCAGGCTGTCCCCATGTGTCCTAAAGCCAGGCTGTCTCCCATGTGTCCTAAAGCCAGGCTGTCTCCATGTGTCCTAAAGCCAGGCTGTGTCATGTTCTAAAGCCAGGCTGTTGTCCAATGTATCCTACCAGTCCGTCTCCATGTATCCTAAAGCCAGTCTGTTCCTCACCTGTATCCTAAAGCCAGGCTGTCTCCATGTATCCTAAAGCCCAGTCTGTCTCCATGTGTCCTAAAGCCAGCGCTTGTCCCATGTATCCTAAAGCCAGGCTCTCCCATGTGTCCTAAAGCCAGTCTGTCCATGTGTCCTAAAGCCAGGCTGTCTCATGTGTCCTAAAGCCAGGCTGTCTCCATGTGTCCTAAAGCCAGGCTGTCTCCATGTATCCTAAAGCCAGGCTGTCTCCATGTATCCTAAAGCCAGGCTGTGTCCATTATCCTAAAGGCCAGGCTCTCTCATGTTCCAAAGCAGGCTTCTCCATGTGTCTAAAGCCAGGCTGTTCCATGTGTCCTAAAGCCAGGCTGTCTCCATGTGTCTAAACCAGGCTGTCTCCATGTATCCTAAAGCCAGCTGTCTCCACGTCGTAAAGCCAGATGTGCCTGTCCTAAAGGCCAGGCTGTCTCCATGTGTCCTAGAAGCCTAGGCTGTCTCCATACTGTATGTCCCATAGCATGTAATACATGTATCCACAAAACACCTCTGCACTCTTAATTTCCCAGGAGGAGTGGAATAAGTCGGCACCAGATAATTTCAGTACAACTCGACTTTAGAACCCTCTCAAGGTATGAATACGTCCGACAAAGATTGTTTTTAGTTTGAAATGTCCTCTTAAGTTTAAAACTTCAGTACACTGATTCTAGATCAGTATCTGGAGCAACATTGTCCTAATCTGGTATAGTAATGCACATGTAAGGTTATGACTTTTTGGAAGGTAAACTGATCCTAGATCAGTGCTTAGAGCAACATTGTCCTACTCCGGTATATTGATTTGCATGTTAAGTTAGGATTTTGGGAAAGTAAGCTTATTCTAGATCAGTTCCTGGAGCTGTTACTGTACCTGATGATACATCTGCATCACTTCCTTCCCCATGGAGTAGATGTTCATGACTAGCACCATCACCATGCAAMTGGACAGGAAGGAGTTTTGCTGTGAGGCAAAGGTTAAACAAAAAAGGTTAGGGTTCGATTCAGATTGTGGCTGTTGCTCCATCAACAGGTAATGTATGTTCAACCAGCAGATTGTGAATGGCATCGGATGGCGAAACACTTAGCCAATACTTACTTGTATGCCTTTCTCTAACCCGAACCCCTACTGAAACTATACCTAACCCCATTTTCTTAACCTAACCCTTATCCCTAAACCTAACCTTCACCATAAACCTAACCTAACCAAACCTTACCTTCACCAAAACCTAACCATTGTCCCTAAACCTAACCTTCACCATAAACCTAACCTAACCAAACCTTACCTTCACCAAAACCTAACCATTGTCCCTAAACCTAACCTAACCTTCCCCATAAACCTAACCTAACCAAACATTCCCCATAAACCTAACCTAACCCTTGTCCCTAACCTTCCCCATAACCATAACCTAACCTAACCAAACCTAACCTTCACCATAACCTAACCTTCACCATAACCTAACCTAACCAAAACTTACTTTCACCATAACCTAACCATTTTCCCTAATCCTAACCAAAACTTACCTTCACCATAACCTAACCAAACCTTACCTTCACCATAACCTAACCATTTTCCCTAATCCTAACCAAACCTTACCTTCACCATAACCTAACCATTGTCCCTAATCCTAACCAAACCTTACCTTCACCATAACCTAACCTAACCTAACCAAACCTAACCTTCACCATAACCTAACCTATTAAGGGGGAGGGTGCTGGAAATATTCAAAACAGGGATCCTATTTAAAGGGGAGGGTGCTGGAATATTCTAAACAGGGGATCCCTATTTAAAGGGGAGGGTGCTGGGAATATTCTAAACAGGAGGATCTATTTAAAAAAGGGGGAGGGGTGCTAGGAGATAATTCTAAACAGGGGATCCCTATTTAAAAGGGGGAGGTGGCTTGGAATTATTCTAAACAGGGGATCTATTTAAAGGGGAGGGTGCTGGAATATTCTAAAACACGCGGGATCCCTATTTAAAGGGGGAGGGTGCTGGTAACAATAAAATTACTAAAAACCGGGGAGATACCCTATTTAAAAGGGGAGGGTGCTGGAATATTCTAAACAGGGGATCCTATTTAAAAGGGAGGGTGCTGGAATATTCTAAACAGGGGATCTCTAATTTAAAGGGGAGGGTGGCTGGAATATTCTAACAGGGGATCTATTTAAAGGGGAGGGTGCTGGGAATAAAGGGATGCTGGAACTACAGACAGGGGCATACCTATTAAAAAGGGGGAGGGTGCCTGCGAGGAATAATCTCTAAGAACAGGGGAATGACTATCCTAGATTTAGGTGGAGGGTGCCGGAAAATACAACCCATCACTGGAAGGAGGAGTGAACAGAGAAAGAGATTAATAGTTAACGCTGTCATATAATGTAAATAATGTAATGCTGTAAACGCTGTACCATAGTGTAATGACTGTAGGATAATGTAGAATGCTGTAATAGTGTAATGCTGTAATAGTTTACCTGTAATGAATTCCTGCAGTGAATGATGTGGTGGGAGAAAGTAGGAAAGGAGACTATCTGCTGGTGAAGAATAGGAATCTGGGAGGAAGTGAATGAATTGTGGGAGAAGTAAGGAAAAAGGAGACTACTGCTGGTGAAGAAATAAGGCAACTGGGAGGAAGTGAATGAATTGTGGGAGAAGTAAGGAAAGGAGACTACTGCTGGTGATAGAAATAGGCACTGGGAGGAAAGTGGAATGATTGTGGGAGAAGTAAGGAACAGGAGACTACTAGTGGTAAAGAAATAGCACTGGGAGGAAGTGAATGAATTTGTGGGAGAAGTAAGGAAAGGAGACTTTACTGCTGGTTTGTGAAGATAATAGGACTGGGAGGAAGTGAAAAAATGAATTGTTGGAGAAAGTAAGGAAAGGAGACTACTGCTGTGAAGAAAAAGGACTGGGAGGAAGTGAATGAATTGTGGGAGAAGTGAGAAGTGGAAAGGAGATCTACTAAGTGGTAAAGAAAATAGCAACTGGGAGGAAAGTGAATGAACTTGTGGGAGAGGGTTAAGGAAAGGAGACTACTGCCTGGGTGAAGAAATAGGACTTGGAGGAAGTGCCAATGAAACATGAATGAAAGTTCATCAAAAGCTCGGTACCCCGGAAGGAAAGTCAGAAAGAAGTGAGCAGCACGCACATACCCAGTGATGTGAAAGACATTCATTTACCAGTTGCATGAGAGAAATGCTGCTTGGCTTTCTCTCTGGGGTGGGATGGTCAAAAAGGGAGGGGTAGAGCCTACATTATGGGAGGTTTGAGCTGTAATGCCTCCCTGGTGATGTCAGGGACGAAGACCCTGACATTATTGGATGAGCTGTAATGCCGTCTCTGTGCATGTCCAGGGAGGAAGACTCTACATTATGGATGAGCTGTAAGGCCTCTCTGTGATGTCAAAGGGAGGTAGAACCTACATTAATGGTATGAGCTGTATGCCTCTCTGTTGAATGGTCAAGGGAGGTAAGAACCCTACATTATGGATGAAGCTGGAGAGAGGGAACCTTCTCTGTGATGTCAGGGAAGTTAGACTCAACACTTATGGAATGAGCTGTATGCCCTCTCCTGTGAGAGAATGTCAGGGAGGTAGACCTACATTGTGGATGAGCTGATATGCCTCTAAATGTGAAAGTCAGGGAGGAAGACCTAACAATTATTGGGATGAGCTGGTATGCCTCTCTGTGATGTCAGGGAGGAAAGACCCCTACATTATGGATGAGCTTATGCCTTCTCTGTGATGTAGGGAGGAACG
>NW_019942670.1:315727-330079 GCF_002910315.2 Salvelinus sp. IW2-2015 | reverse complement strand
CGTCTCCAAACGTGCCCATCCAATCTACATAGATCTGTTTTGAAGAGGGGCTGCTGGGATATTTCTAAACAGGAGTGGGAGCTGCCAGAGGTTTTAAAGGGGGAGCGGTGCTGGAATATTCTACAACAGGTGATCCAATTTAAAGGGGAGGGAGATGCTGCGAATATGTAGAAAGCGGGATCCTAGTTAAAGGCGGGCAGCGGTGGCTGGAGGAGTATTCTGGAAACAGGGGATCCTATTTAAAGGGGGAGGGTGCTGGAATATTCTAAACAGGGGATCCTATTTAAAGAGGGGAGGGTGCTGGAATATTCTAAACAGGGGATCCTATCTTAAAGGGGAGGGCTGGAATATTTCTAACAGGGGATCCTATTTAAAGGGAGGGGTGCTGGACATTCTTAACAGGAGATCCTATTTTAAGGGGAGGTGGCTGGATATTTAAACAGGGGATCCTAAAGGGGGAGGGTGCTGGAATATTCTAACAGGGGATCCTATTTAAAGGGGGAGGGTGCTGGAATATTCTAACAGGGATCTATGTTAAAGGGAGAGGGTGCTGGAATATTCTAACCAGGGATCCTAATTTAACAGGCGGAGGGCTGCTGGAATATTCTAAACAGGGGATCCTATTTAAAGGGGGAGGGGTGCTGGAATAATTCTAAACAGGGGATCCATATTTAAAGGGGAGGGTGCTGGAATATTCTAAACAGGGGATCCTATTTAAAGGGGAGGGTGCTGGAATATTCAAACAGGGGATCCTATTTAAAGGGGAGGGTGCTGAATACATTTAAACAGGGGATCCTATATGTATTCTTTATTTTTTTAGATTCGTTATTTTCAATTACTTTGTTAAACAAACATTTCTCTGATTGTATTATGTTTGAACATACAATATGGCTCAGCTTTTGTAATGTATTTGCTAGCTTTTTTATCTCACTCTTTAACCAAGGTTAATTTTGGACCCGCTGTCTCTTCCGTCTATGGTGTATATTCAGCATGCAGAAACAGAAACAAGGGTCCATAGGAGGTTAGGGCATAGAGGTTGAATGTATTTAAGTTTATGTTGAAGGTTAGGAGATCTAGGACCAATGGTAAGGTTAATGGTGAAGGTAAAGGTTTTCCTTTAAATAGGATCCCCTGTTTAGAATATTCCAGCACCCTCCCCTTTAAATAGGATCCCCTGTTTAGAATATTCCAGCACCCTCCCCTTTAAATTGGATCACCTGTTTAGAATATTCCAGCACCCCCCCTCTTTAAAAACAATTATGAGATTGGAGGGCACGTTTGGAGAGATATTAGACCATTCCTCTTACCAGATCCTTGATAACCTTCGACTCTGCTCTTTTAAAACCACAGTTTTCAATGGGGTTAAAGTCAGAAAACAGATGACCATGGAAAACTATAGATTTTTGTGGTCATTTAACAACTACTTTGTGGATATTGATGTGTGCTTGGGGTTATTGTCTTGCTGGAAGATCAACTGGAAGACTGACTAGAAGATCAATTTGCGGCCAAGTATCAGCCTCCTGGCAGAGGCACCCGGGTTTTTGGCTAAAATGTCCTGGTACCTGGTAAAGTTCATGATAACAAAGGCCCCAGGACTAGTGGAAGCAAAATAGCCCCATAACATCAAAGATCCACCGCCATATTTTATAGTAGGGTTGAGATATGGCTATTTTGCTTCCGCTGCTAGTTTCTGCAGAGCGTGCAGTACGAGAGTCGTGATGAATCATTTCTAGTTCTTACTAAAAAAAAAAAGATTCATGATGAGTTTTAAAAAAGGCTTAAAAAATGTATAGTATGATATTTCCAACTGTATTTTTCCCCAATAAAAAATGTATCAACCCCTACAAAAAGTACTACTCTAGCCCAGAGAAACCCATTGAATAACACATTCATCCAGGCCAAAGAAGACAATCAAAAAATAAATCAAAATATAACAATGTTTTGAAGTGTCTGTCCTATATCTAGGACATACAGTATAAGAAAGATCAGAAGAAAAAAAAAATATATATATATTTTTTTACACATTTTAAATCCTTCTTTTGGGTAGTCACAAAACTACAATACTTATTTTCATTTTTTAAAGACGGTACCGGTTACCTTCAGACGAGTCCTGTGACACTGTTGGGGTCGTAAAGAAAAACAGAGAACACCATGGTGTTCATCAGAGTCTCCCCTTTCCATAGATTAGTAATAGTTTTTGTAGGTCAGACCATTCTGACGCTGGACACATTTTTCGTGAGAAGACCGATGGATGAAGGGCGACACTGACAGACGTGGTGGATTGAGACGCAGCGATTTCAAAATAACGGATATATCTCTGTAGCTTAAAACGGACAGATTTTCATGGGGATATGTTTTATTATGTCAATTAGATTGGTGCAGTAAAACAACATTTGGCAGATCATTCTGCACATGTTGTTACACATCATGAAATATATTGAGGGAAACATTAGACAGTAGCCTAGATTTAGACAAAGTAGAATTCAATTGAATGAACATAACTTTTATTTCAATTGGATTGAAATATATAGGCCCACGTTGCCTATAATGTATTTATCTTTTTGCAGTCTGGGTTTGCAGTCTGGGTTTGCAGTCTGGGTTTGCAGTTCTGGGTTTGCAGTCTGGTTTTGCAGTTCTGGGTTTGCAGTCTGGGTTTGCAGTCGGGGTTTTTGCAGTCCGGGGTTTGCAGTCTGGGTTTGCAGTCTGGGCTTTGCAGTCTGGGTTGCAGTCTGGTTTGCAGTCTGGGTTTGCAGTCTGGGTTTGCAGTCTGGGTTTGAGTCTGGGTTGCAGCTCTGGGTTTCTGCTTGCTGGCTGCTTCGAACATAGTCTGGGTTTCATTGTGAGCATAGTTTTATTCTTCGCTTGTTTGCAACAATTGAAAAGACATTGGCGACTTCGTATTTGTAGTCGACTTTGTTCTGAGTTTGTCGGGCGGTCACAGAGAGACGGATAACCTATTGATTATGTGATTAGTGTGAGCCAAAAAGGGTGCCTTCAGGAAGGGATCACAACCCTTGACTTTTACCAAAGTTTTGTCTCAGCGGGTGTGAATACTAATGTATATGAGATATTTCTGTTTTTTCAGGTTTAGTTTCTAAGACATGTTTGCACTTTTGCATTATGGAGTACTGTGTGTAGATGGGTGAGAATAGTTCAGGCAGTAACACAACAAATGTGGAAAAGTCAAGGGGTGTGAATATTTTTGAAGGCACGGTAGGTAGCTGTTCTACGAGTTGTCGTAGGAAGTCGGTACGTAACAAGCGTTTTCAAGGGTAACTTTAGTAACATGGGTTTGGGAAACAGCTCGCTACTAAAGATATCATAATATGGTTCTAGCTATGATCTTAATGCGAACAAGCTCTGGGAAACGAGGCCTGGCAACAAGACCTGGGAAACAAGGCCCTGGAAACAAAGCTCTGGGAACGAGGCCCTGGCCAACAAGGCTCTGAAACGAGGCCTGGCGAACAAGGACCTGGGAACAGCCTGCAAGGCAACTGGAAACGGGCCCTGGCAACAAGGACCTGGAAACGAGGCCGCAACAAGATTGGGAAACGAGGCCCTGGCAACAAGGCTCTGGGAAAGGCCGGAAAGCCTGGGACGAGGCCTGGGCAACAAGGCCCTGGGAACGAGGCCCTGGCACACAAGGCTCTGGAAACGAGGCCCGGAAAACGAGGCCTGGCGAACAAGGCTCTGGAAACGAGGCCTGGGAAATGAGGCCCTGGAACGAGGCTCTGAGAAACGAGGCCCTGGAATGACGGCTGGCCAACAAGCTCTGGGAAACGAGATTGGCCAAAGCTCTGGGAAACGAGGCCTGAATGAGCCCTGGCCAACAAGATCTGGGAAATCGAGGCCTGGCAACGAGGCCTGGGAAACGAGGCTCTGAAGAAATGAGGCCCTGGCCAACAAGACTCTGGAAACGAGGCCTGGCCAACGAGGCTCTGGGAAACGAGCCTGGCACAAGCAGGCTCTGGGAAACGAGGCCTGGCCAACAAGACTCTGGGCAAACGAGGCCCTGGCACAAGAACCTGGAAGAGGTGGCACAAGGCACATTAATATTCTTCTCCTTGTCTACTGGACCGGGAGTGAAACACATTACTCTGTATGACATCACTAGCGTGTATCCAAATAGCACTCATTCCCTATAATATTGCACTACTTTAGACCAGACCCTATGAAACCCTATTCTATGTAGTGCACGTACTTTAGACCAGACCCTATGGAACCTTTCCTCTATATATTGACTACTTAGACAGAGCCCTATGAAACCTATTCCCTATGTAGTGCACTACTTTAGACCAGAGCCCTATGGAACCCTATTCCCTATATAGTGCACTACTTTAGACCAGAGCCCTATGGTAACCCTATTCCTATATAGTGCACTACTTTAGACCAGAGCCCTATGGAACCCTTACTTCCCTATGTGTAGAACTACTTTAGACAGGCCCTTGGGCCTCATGGAAGTGTTGCATGTGGGAGGTAGCCCTATAGTGTGTCCTGTGAGAGCTCTGGGTGTCATGCCTCTTCTATATCTAGAGACAGTTGTCATGTGTTTTATGAATTGACTCAATAACCTGCAACCTTGACTATATAGGCACCTGTCTTTCTATAGCAGCCTTTCCCAAACCCGGCCCTCAGAACCTTAAGGTGTAAACGTATATTTGTATGTCTTTTTTTGCCCTGGCACTACACAGCATATTCAAATATTCAACGCTGATGATGAGTTGATGAGGACAGAGAGGGAAAAGGTGTTCTATAGTAGTGTGTTGTTCATATGCTACCGATTGAAGAACCCCATCCATTAAACKGTTTGCCCACTAGACCTGTACATCCTAACAATCATATGTTATTTTTATTCCWTCTTGTGTTATTCACTAGCCCAACACCCCCCTCCTCCCAAACCTGCCGTTTGATAGCCATGCAGCGGGTATTAGCGTACWGTACTGTACCTCTCTGAAGGAAATGGGCACCATTGTGATAGCTGTGGTGTTGTCAGGGCCGGTGTAGTCCATGCTGGGTCTCAGGCTCACTATGAGGTGGGTGAGAGGAAGCAGACCCAGCAGGTATACAAACAGGTTCAGAAGGTGAGCAACGCTCCCGTAGGCCACCCTGCAGTTAGGAAATAGAAGAATCGATGATCACAAAAAAACCTGCCCACTGCAAAATAGAGTAGAAATGAACCTCCATCACTCTGAAACAGGGCAAGAAAATKCTGGTMTTTTTTYRSAWWTTTTKWGAWMGTTTCWSKAATTTTTGCAACTGTACYATAATTACTGACCACTTYATAGAAGAATTGTAACACATTCYTATAGGCCCTGGTTAAAAGTAGTGCACTATGTAGGGAATAGGGTACCATTTAGGATGTGACCTAGAACACTGTGAATACTAACCACTTCATCTCCAGGTATTTCTTGCAGACGGGGTGTGTAAGGAGCTCTATGCGGTTGTAGTTCACCATCGCCTCAGAGAGAGAGAGAGAGAACAACAGGTTGTAGTTCACCATCGCCTCAGAGAGAGAGAGAGAACAACAGGTTGTAGTTCACCATCGCCTCAGAGAGAGAGAGAACAACAGGTTGTAGTTCACCATCGCCTCAGAGAGAGAGAGAGAACAACAGGTTGTAGTTCACCATCCAGCACCCTGGTGATCTTGATGCCAAGCACCTCAGTGATCTTGATGCCAAGCACCTCAGTGATCTTGATGCCCAGAACCCTGGTGATCTTGATACTTCCAAACAGTTAATGGATCTTTGGTACCCAAACGTTTCATTCTCAGTAGACCTTCACCAGGCTGTGTATAGATCTGTCTGTCTCAGGGATCCACGTTCTGTAACAGCGCAGCCTTCATCTTACAGTAGATCAACAATAGAAAGCCAAGGAGAGACTATTGTACTTGTATTGGAACTACTTACATTCAGAGCGGCGAGGGGCTGGACCTTCAGGCTTTTGTCAGTCTTTGCGTGTTTCTTTAGTGCTATCGGTGCCTGTAGCCACTGGAAATTGTACTCTATCTACACAATAGAAAGAAAAACTACATTTATAATTGTATGAAAAAGAGARAGCAAATAAGTCAATCCTTTTCTATAATTATACAGTTTTAAGTGTGTATGGTAGCGTAAGGTCGATGATACAAAAAATTAATGGAAGCCTGTCAGGGACACTAAGACTTTTACGTTTACACAATAAAAGTCACACAATAGAAGGTACACACATGATAGTCAGGACTGTTGCCATCATCCTCTGACTCTCGGATGCAGCAGTCCAGTAGGTGCTGAGCAGGTTACAGGGAGATAACAAGGGGACATTGTCATCTGGTTAAACCACTGTTGGTTAGCGTTGCAAAATTACATTAACTTTCCTGCTTATTCCCTCCTGATTTTGGGAAAMCTCCAACTGGGATTTCATGAAAACCAGGGAATTTTAGGAAAGATACTGACATTTTGACAACGCTGCACACTTTGTCTACAGATTTGTTTATAAAGTCAATGCCCAAGCCTATCAGATAACTTTATTTGTATTTTTATCAAGTCAGTTGACTTGAGAACAACACCAAAGATGACTACATACAGTAGGCATATATACCGTTTACACCGTTTCATTGCTACATGTTTTGCCATCATTTCACAATAATATACTGTATTGGAATTGTTCAGGTGTGTGAAGGGGTCAAACCTTGCAAGACTCTGGCARCAAGTCAACCAGTTCCAACACTGGRCAACGTTGGCCAGCATCATGTTTGAACGTCCTCAGGGTGTCACTACATCTRCAATAAACAAACAAACAAACAAATGAYGCATGGACACATGGCACTGTGCTAATCTGGAAGGATCTGAGAACTTTCACAAGTCTTTGAAAGTATCCATACTACAGGRCCCAGAGTTGTTCCTGTGCTGATGACCTGACCTAGTCATGGCACAAAAGGGTTAGGGACCCACTGGACTGGGGYTGTACAATTCCMGTAACTTTCCCCAAATCTGTAGGTGTTCCAGAAATGTTGGTTGGAGAACTATAGATTACCTGCTTACTCCCTCCTAATTCCAGGAAACTGCTAACCAGTTCCTGTCGATGATGACCTGAACTAACCCTCTGGAATGTTCCAACCAGGAACCAAAACCTAGGGGATTTCGGCAATTCTGCAACCCTCAGCCCACATGACTGATCAAACCTGTCACTGTCGATGATGGCGTTGACCACATCCTTCCTCCTGTGTTGCAGTGCTTCGTGGAAGAAGGAGGCGTGGCTCTTGTTGAGGCTGATCTCCGCCCCTCTCTGCAGCAGCAGTCTCACTGCAGCTACGTGGCCCTCCCGAGCTGCCACGTGCAGTGCTGTGCTCTGATCACAACAACATAAGATTTGTGAATTCACATCGTCACCTAATCAACACATCTCGAGGAACGTTTAATGATTCATTCATACATAGAGAAGTCTCTGCAGAATTTAAAGCATTTCAAAATGAATAATCTTGCTTCCAACGGGGGTGATGATTGCTGTTAGAATGTCTAGCTAGGCTAAGTATCATGCTTGTTTTTTCTTTTCTTTTTTACATATGGCAGCTAAAAATGTAATTTTGTATACGAAACTGATATGTCCTGAACTTAGCGAAAGACAGAATGAAACGTAAAGGTTGTCTGAAATAAATGTAAAGGTTGTCTGAATGAAGCGTAAAGGTGGTCTGAATGAAACGTAAAGGTTGTCTGAATGAAGCGTAAAGGTTGTCTGAATGAAACGTAAAGGTTGTCTGAATGAAACGTAAAGGTTGTCTGAATTAAATGTAAAGGTTGTCTGAATGAAACGTAAAGGTTGTCTGAATGAAACGTAAAGGTTGTCTGAATGAATCGTAAAGGTTGTCTGAATGAAACGTAAAGGTGGTCTGAATGAAACGTAAAGGTGGTCTGAATGAAACGTAAAGGTTGTCTGAATTAAATGTAAAGGTGGTCTGAATGAAACGTAAAGGTTGTCTGAATGAAACGTAAAGGTTGTCTGAATGAAACGTAAAGGTTGTGTCATGACGCTTGCCCTTTCAGTGATTCGGCTAGAAGAAATGTGAACAACCCCCCCTTCTCCTGTTAGGAGGGAGCAGGGCAGTTTTATGACTTTAAAACCACATCATAAATTCCTTGCAGAGACTCTTGTCTCCCTGACMATGCAGTATGGGAGATTGAGGGTCACAGTAGAACAAAGGAATTCTCCCGCCAAATACTCCTACCTCCAAGAAATTGGAGAATTAAACATTGTTTCTAATTTAGAGAATGTGGAAACGGTCGGTGGAGAAGCCAGCTACGACCCGGTACGTTTTGTTTTATGTTTGTGACCTCATGGTAGACAATACAGCCACATTACCCCAACTCTGTTTATACAGGTTCCTCAGGTTCCTCAGGTTCCTCAGGTTCCTCAGTTATGAGGCTTGCATCTGAATGTTGAATAAAATGTTTGACAAAGTATAAGAATACTTTTGAAAAGATAACAATGTGATTTAGTCTTCTAAAATGAAAAGTGTTTGTTTTTATGGTAACGTGTGCCCAGTCAGTCTTCACGCCCAAGTGAACAGGCATTGGTATGAAATTAAAAACCAACCTCTTTTCCACTCTAGAATAAAAGCCCCGGTGATGAAAAGTCACCTCAGTTCCAAATACAGCGAGGACTTGTCCTCATGTTTAAAAAGTCTAATTTCAACTCTACCGGCCAGAAAACATGAGAGCTTGCTCCACACGTGAAATGGTTTGAACTCTGAACTATTGATCTCTCAAGAAGAAGTGAGTCCTAGATTACAGCCTAATAGACTGCAGCTGGAAAGGTAGCAAATTTAGTACGAACATTGACCGAAACAGATGAACATCTCACTCCACAACGACCCGGCAGAATCTACAAAGCAGAATGGCGACCTCGACTGGGCAGACCAGAGCCTCATATCACCAGCTCCATCGTAAATACTGATTACATTCCTTTATCCGAACGAGCGATTGTAAAAGCGCATATGCGTTCATATTTATGCGAGAATAGATTCCCATGTCCAATAGAGACCCATGTTCCTTTGTATTCCTCTGCCCCCTTTTCCTCTCTGAATGTATCATGTTATAACCAAACTGTTTTTGTTTAGCCCACCAGGGATGGTATTTACAGTATAATGTTATTATATATTGTATATTCTGTAATTGTTTAATTAGTTAGTAAATAAATCATTGAGACAATTGGTGTATGGATGATTCATAGTGAAGGCTGGGTTCGTGCAGATAACCAATCATTTTACTTTAAGAGTGGATTTGGGAGGTAGCTGCTCTATATAAACTAACTCTTCCGTGGTGCCCCAGGTTTTTAACAAGTTTATTGTTGCATGGTTTAATTCAATCACTTAATCAATCAAACGTTAGGTAATCGATTTGATAAAATAGCTTGTCATCACATTAAAGATGTCAGAGACACGACAGTGGTCTGACTGAAACAAAGGTTGTCCGAACCCCATCCTCATCCAGCTTGTCCAGTAGTTTGAWGTTGGTGGCCAGGACGATCTTCATGGTCTGTGTGTACCCGTCTGCCGCCGCATGGTGTAAACAGGTCCACCCTTTGTAATCACTAAGGAAGAGAGAGACGAGACAGAATACACCAGTGACAAWAACACACCGTTACATTCTCCACGTWGGGTTGCAAAATTCAGCTACATTTCCCAGAATTCCCAGTTGAAGAATCCCGGAATACGTATATATTCCTTCCGGATTCTAGTAATATTCCATCCGGGATTTCAGAAAAACAAGGGGCTTTTGGGACATTTACAGAAATGTGATCCTACTCCTACGTCAGTATTTACAGATTGGCTTGACGATCTGTTGCAAACCTTTAAAGACAAAATCTGTGCCACTATCTTCCTCACTGTGAACAGCCTAGTCATGTGCAGACGTGTCCGTGCTAGTACCTGTGAAAGAGAGCTCCTTTACGAAGCAGCAGCTCCACCACTTTGGCGTGTCCCCCTCCAGAGGCCAGGTGTAGGGGAGTCAAGCCTCTCTCGTCCCCCTCGTTCAGAAGGCGGGAGTCTGTGATGGTCTCCAGCAGACGCTGGCAGGTGTTAATACGACCATACCTGATGAGATGAGAAGAGAGTTAGAGGTATACCCGGTGTTAATATGAACATATCTTATGAGAGGAGAGTTAGGGGTGTGTGTGTGTGAGAGAGTGGGATGAGGGTGAGGAAAACATATATAGTACCAGTCAAAAGTTTGGACACACGTACGTTTTGCAAGATTTATCTTTATTTTTACTATTTTCTACAGTGTAGAATAATAGTGAAGAAATCAAAACTATGAAATAACACATATGGAATCATGTAGTAACCAAAAAAGTGTTTAACAAATGAAAATATATATTATATTTGAGATTCTTCAAAGTAGCCACGCTTTGCCTTGATGACAGGTTGTCACTAGTTACTACAGCCACAAAGTAATAATTGGCTATATCGTGAAAATTCATGAAAACAAAATGTTGCTTTTTGGTCTTAATTTTAGGTCAGTGTTAGGGATAACTTTAGCAGTGTGGTTAGAGTTAGGTGTGAAATCTGATTTTAAGAAAATAAATCGAAGATTGCTACCATGCTGTGTTGTCATGTGTTGCTGCCTTGCTATGTTGTTGTCTTAGGTCTCTCTTTATGTAGTGTTGTGTTGTCTCTCTTGTTGTGATGTGCGTTTTGTCCTATATTTATATTGTATTTTTTATTTTTAATCCCAGGCAGGAGGCCTTTTGGTAGGCCGTCATTATGAATAAGAATTTGTTCTTAACTGACTTTTCTAGTTAAATAAAGGTTCAAATAAATAAATAAAATATGCAAATTAATTTCTTAAAAATCATACAATGTGATTTTCTGGATTTTCCGTCTCTCACACTTGAAGTGTACCTATGATAAAAATTACAGACCTCTACATGCTTTGTAAGTAGGAAAACCGTCTTAAATCGGCAGTGTATCAAATACTTGTTCTCCCCACTGTATATAAAACTATATTTTTGTTTCTATATCGACCAGCCCACCCAACAAAAAAATGGTCCAGCCCATCTGGCATTTGCCAGAATTGCCAGATGGCCAATCTGCCGCTTCTACCCACAAAGGTCTGAGACACTGTCTAGGCTACTTAAAACAAATCGAAAATACAGTAGGGTACATACAGTAGTAGAAAATATACTTCAAAGTAAAATATMAACTGTCTTGATGTGCCTTCCAATTCGTCTGTAGACTATAAWTTGCACTGGGATCACATACAGCCTAATAGAGATTCACATTATCATTTGTTGTATGGCTACTTTGGGAATATGAACCCGACAGAAAAAGTGATAACCGGTATAACCAATGTCACAAAAAATGACTCACCTTTTAGCCAGGTACAATTCTATGGCAAAGAATCCTTCAGAACTAATCTGAGGGGTATCCTCAAAATCAGGTTTGGGTACTTAGCTAGATAACTTTGGTCAACTCTGAGTTCAACTCGGGACAACCAGTCATACGAATGTGACTCACCTTTTAGTCAGGTAAATCTATATGAATCCTTAGGAACTAACTTGCTCCTCATTGCGTCATCATCCCATGAATTTGAGGAAGAAGACTGATTGAATATTTTATGAATCAAATGTTATTTTGTTAGAATTTTTTTATTTTATGATAATACCTATTATCACATTACTTAGTAATGACAGAATGCATTTGAAACTTCACGCACAGGAAAACTTTTGTATGACAAAGAAAACTATTATTGTACAATTATTTTATCGGTAGGAGTGGAGAAGAAAAGTGCTTAGGCATTAATAAAGACATAATGATAAGTAATAAAAATAAAGATAATGAAGACGGCATTTCTAAGAGCAAACTTGCAAGATAACTTCTCTTTCATTTTTATTTCGGCACAAATGAAAATGTGTCACTAACTCGCTCATAGATTGATGTTTCAGCATTGTCCCAATGAAGAGTTTGGTGTTCGACTTGCCACGTGTGACATGTACGAGCAGTTACAAGCCTGGCTAAAGCGAGCGGCAGGCGGACAAGCAATATCCACCGTCATRGTACTGYAGGCCTACGGATGAAGCCTGAGCTRGAATGTGAAGCTAACTGAAGCTGGTTCGCTTTAGAAAACCCTGAGTAGATCTAACTTGCTTCGTGGGATACCCCTCTGCTCCGGGGAAGGCAAACTCCATTTATCCTGAACGAATTGTCTGAGCCGCAAGATAAGGACCGATGAAATCAGAAATCACCTCTTGGAAAGATTGAGTCATCATCAATGGTGAAAAGTACTTTAGTAAAAATACTTAAAAGTACTTCTTAAGTCGATTTCTGGGGTTAAATTCTTTACCCTACTATATTTTTGACAACCTTTACTTCACTAAAGAAAATATTGTACTTTTTACTCAATATATTTTCCCTGACAACCTATAGTACTCATTGCATTTTGAATGCTTAGCAAGACAGGAACATTGTCAAATTCATGCACTAAACAGAGAACACATGGTCATCTCTACTGCCTCTGGTCTGGTGGACTCACTAAACAGAGAACACATGGTCATCCCTACTGCCTCTGGTCTGGTGGACTCACTAAACAGAGAACACATGGTCATCTCTACTGCCTCTGGCTTGGTGGACTCACTAAACACACATGCATCTTCTGTGAATAATGTCAGAGTGTTGGAGTGAAAATGAAAATGTGTCCCTGACTTCCCCATGGATTGATGTTTCAGCATTGTCTCAGCAATGCATTCACCACTTGGCCTAACAAACACTCACTGGGCAGCGAAGTGCAGGGCCGACTTCTTGTCCTTGGACTTGCGCTCCAGAGAGACCTGTAGAACCAGGATGTTTTTGACAGATTCGTGGATGCCCAGTCTGCAAGCGTAGTGGAGCGGGGTGCAGCCCTCGTTGTCCTCGGTACTCAACAGATCCATCATACTGCTGTGCTGTAGGGGGCAAGACACACACACACACGTAAGTAAACAGATATGTACACACCCACACTACAACACTGACTTCCTGAGAGCAGATAGACAGACTGTCCCACCCAAAAGGTCTACTAAAGTCCTTTGAGTCTGATTCATTCTGTCTCGGCCAGTACTGTAGCTAAAGTAGGCAACAGCAGACGGCTGAGGCATTGGGAAAACCTCTAAATGGTTTTAATAAACTATCACAGAGAGTAATCCAACTTCATTCGATACTAGAAACAGACTCAGCACAAATGGTTCATGGCGAGAGAGAGAACATTTAATTATCTTTAACAATAGGCAGTGTATATTCAGCTGGCAGAAAGTGATTGGCAGCAGAAGGCATTATGCCGCCCATTCTTCTCTACAGATCCTCTCAAGCGCTATCAGCTCTATCAGCTCTATCAGCTCTATCAGCTCTATCAGCTCTATCAGCTCTATTCAGCTCTATTCATCAGCTCTATCAGCATCTATCAGCTCTATCAGCTCTTCTATCAGCTCTATCAGCTCTATCAGCTCTATCAGCCTCTATCAGCTCTATCAGCTCTATCAGCTCTATCAGCTCTTATCAGCACTATCAGCTCTATCAGCTCTATCAGGTCTATCAGGTCTATCAGGTCTCAGCACTATCAGCACTATCAGCACTATCAGCACTATCAGCTCTATCAGCTCTATCAGCTCTATCAGCACTATCAGCTCTATCAGCACTATCAGCTCTATCAGCTCTATCAGCTCTATCAGCTCTATCAGGTCTATCGGTCTATCAGCTCGATCAGCACTATCAGCACTATCAGTCTTATCAGCTCTATCAGCTCTATCAGGTCTATCAGGTCTATCAGGTCTATCAGCACTATCAGCTCTATCAGCTCTATCAGCTCTATCAGCTCTATCAGGATGGATGGTGATGTCATTATGGGGTATTGTGTGTAGATTGATGATTATAAAATAAAAAAATGTTTTTGAATAAGGTGAAATGTAACAAAATGTGGAAAAGTCAACGGGTCTTAAAACTTCTTGCAACTATAGGGGGTGCTGTTCCGCATTAGCATATTTGTGTCTCCAAATTAAACTGCCTCGTGCTAAATTCTTGATCGTACAATATGCATATTATTGTTATTATTGGATAGAAAACACCTTCTAGTTTCTATAGAAGTTGGAATTTTGCTCTGAGTGGTACAGAACAATTCTACAGCACTTTTCATGACAGGGTTCAGATTTCAGAAATTTTTACCTCTGATCTGGGTCTGTTTATAAGGCGACAGTGAATTCTATGAAGAAACCGACACTGCCTACGTCTTCCTCTGGGTGTCTGTACGTCATCACGTTTTCAATGAAATCGATGGGACGTTCACAGCCATTACAAAAGACCAAAATGTACAGAGACCTCCCTTCTCAACGTGCGCCTGAAGCGTCAAGGCC
>NW_019942670.1:305131-311171 GCF_002910315.2 Salvelinus sp. IW2-2015 | reverse complement strand
AAGTGCAGGGCCGACTTCTTGTCCTTGAGACTTGCGCTCCAGAGAGACCTGTAGAACCAGGATGTTTTTGACAGATTCGTGGATGCCCAGTCTGCAAGCGTAGTGGAGCGGGGTGCAGCCCTCGTTGTCCTCGGTACTCAACAGATCCATCATACGCTGTGCTGTAGGGGGCAAGACACACACACACACGTAAGTAAACAGATATGTACACACCCACACTACAACACTGACTTCCTGAGAGCAGATAGACAGACTGTCCCACCCAAAAGGTCTACTAAAGTCCTTTGAGTCTGATTCATTCTGTCTCGGCCAGTACTGTAGCTAAAGTAGGCAACAGCAGACGGCTGAGGCATTGGGAAAACCTCTAAATGGTTTTAATAAACTATCACAGAGAGTAATCCAACTTCATTCGATACTAGAAAACAGACTCAGCACAAATGGTTCATGGCGAGAGAGAGAACATTTAATTATCTTAACAATAGGCAGTGTATATTCAGCTGGCAGAAAGTGATTGGCAGCAGAAGGCATTATGCCGCCCATTCTTCTCTACAGATCCTCTCACAGCTATCAGCTCTATCAGCTCTATCAGCTCTATCAGCTCTATCAGCTCTTAATCAGCACTATCAGCTCTATCAGCTCTATCAGCTCTATCAGCTCTATCAGCACTATCAGCTCTATCAGCACTATCAGCTCTATCAGCTCTATCAGCTCTATCAGCCTATCAGCTCTATCAGCTCTATCAGCTCTATCAGCTCTATCAGGTCTATCAGCCTCATCAGCTCTATCAGCTCTATCAGCTCTATCAGCACTATCAGCTCTCATCAGCTCTATCAGGTCTATCAGGTCTATGGTACTATCAGCTATCAGCACTATCAGCACTATCAGCTCTATAGCTCTATCAGCACTATCAG
The DNA here is from genome assembly GCF_002910315.2 of Salvelinus sp. IW2-2015. Lineage (NCBI taxonomy): Eukaryota > Metazoa > Chordata > Actinopteri > Salmoniformes > Salmonidae > Salvelinus > Salvelinus sp. IW2-2015. The sequence goes on along the minus strand of NW_019942670.1, from coordinate 310,260 downwards.
CCAATCAGCACTATCAGCTCTATCAGCTCTATCAGCTCTATCAGCTCTATCAGGTCTATCAGGTCTATCAGCTCGCATCAGCACTATCAGCCACTATCAGCTCTATCAGCTCTATCAGGCTCTATTCTATCAGGTTCTATCAGGCTCTATCAGCTCTATCAGCTCTATCAGCTCTATCAGCTCTATCAGGATGGATGGTGATGTCATTATGGGGTATTGTGTGTAGATTGATGATTATAAAAAAAAAAATGTTTTTGAATAAGGCTGAAATGTAACAAAATGTGGAAAAAGTCAACGGGTCTTAACAAGGCAAATGAACTAACAGGTTATTGAGCAAGCAACGCAATTATCACAATAGGGCTTTTTTCACCTTTGCTTCCTCTGTGGTTTTACCAACACACCGCTACTGCAACGCACTAAAGGAATACTGCAAACAAATGTGGCAAAGCAATACACTTTTTGTCCAGTAAACAAAGTGTTATGTTTTTGGAAAATCTAGTACAACCCATCACTGAGTACCACTCTCCATATTTTCAAGCATAGTGGTGGCTGCATCACGTTATGGGTATSCTTGTAATCGTTAACAAGTTTTTCAGGGCAAAAAGAAACTAAAATCTTTGAGAAAAACYGTGTGAAGTCTACTTTCCACCAGACACTAGGAAATGAATTCACCTTTCAGCAGGACCATAACCTAAAACACAAGGCCAAATAAACACTGGAGTTGCTTACCAARAAGACAGTGAATGTTCCTGAGTGGCCGAGTTACAGTTTTGACTTAAATMTAGTTAAGAATCTATGAAAAGTCCTGCAAATGGTGGTCTAGCAACGATCAACAACCATGAAGAATTTTGATAATAATTACGGGCAAATATTGTACAATCCAAGTGTGGAAAGCTCTAGGAGACTTACCCATAAACCAGAAACACTCACAGCAGTAATCTCAGCCAAAGATGCTTCCACACAGCATTGACTCAGGGCTGTGAATACTAATGTCAGTAAGATATTTCTGTATCTCATTTTCAACAGATTTGATATCATAAGAAAAAGAAAGAAATAAGACATTTTCACTTTATCATTCTGAGGAATTGTGTGTGGATGGGTGAGAAAAAAAACCCAGAATGCAATCCATTTGGAATAAAGGCTGTAACACAACAGAATTTGGAATAAGTCAAGGGGTATGATCACTTTCTGAAGGCAATGAACCTTTCCAAGCACTGCTACCATTGGATACCATGTGTTAGGCTACCTGTTACATCTACGGTTGTGTTATGTTATGTCATGTTGTGTCATGTTGTGTCATGTTGTGTCATGTTGTGTCATGTTATGTCATGTTGTGTTACCTGTAGGATGTCTCCTGTGAGGTTCTTTAGGCCTTTGGGCTGCAGGATGGCCAGGTGAAGGAAGTTACACCCTGACTTGTCCTTTATGTTGACGTTGGCACCTGAACACACACACANACACAAACACACGAGACACACACAGACAGAAACGTACACACTCACACAGACACGCAGACACACACACACACTCCACAACCTGAGTTCATTCCACAGATTTGTTGCATTTGAATTCAGTTATTGATTTAGTGTAAAAGCTGACCTTTGGACAACAGAAGAGCCACAGTTCTCCAGGCTCCACAGTTAGTAGCCAGCAGCAGGGGAGAAAGACCCTTRCAGTCTATGTAGTCAATGTCTGCACCCTGTCAACACAACATTCAATACAAGTTAAGTCCTATTCCTTATATGCTGCACTATTTTTTGTAGGGAATCGGGTGCCGTTTGGTCACACAGTCTATTAGGATACAGTAGGGAATAGGGTGCCATTTGGTCACACAGTCTATTACATTATGCGAGACGGTTTCTGGGCAATTTCTTTATTTTTTATTTTTTTATTTTACCTTTATTTAACCAGGTAGGTCAGTTGAGAACAAGTTCTCATTTACAAGATAAAGCAAAGCAGTGTGACACAAACAACAACACAGAGTTACACATGGAACAAACAAACATACGGTCAATAATACAATAATTTATCTATATACAGTGCGTGCAAATGGAGTAAGAGTAGGGAGGTAAGGCAATAAATAGGCCATAGAGGTGAAATAAATACAATTTAGCAATTAAACACTGGAGTGATAGATGTCACTGGAGTGATAGATGTGCAGAAGATGAATGTGCAAGTAAAGATACTGGGGTGCAAAGGAGCAAAAACATAAATAACAATATGGGGATGAGGTAGTTGGATGGGCTATTTACAGATGGGCTATGTACAGGTGTAATGATCAGTAAGCTGCTCTGCCAGCTGATGCTTAAAGCTAGTGAGGGAGATATGAGTCTCCAGCTTCAGTGATTTTTGCAATTCGTTCCAGTAATTGGCAGCAGAGAACTGGAAGGAAAGGCGGCCATAGGAGGAATTGGCTTTGGGGATGACCAGTGAAATATATCTGCTGGAGCGCGTGCTACGGGTGGGTGTTGCTATGGTGACCAGTGAGCTGAGATAAGGTGGGGCTTTACCTAGCAAAGACTTATAGATGACCTGGAGCCAGTGGGTTTGGCGACGAATATGAAGCGAGGCCAGCCTACGAGAGCATTCAGGTCGCAGTGGTGAGTAGAAAATGTGGCTTTGGTGACAAAACGAATGGCACTGTGATAGACTGCATCCAATTTGCTGAGTAGAGTGTTAGAGGCTATTTTATAGATGACATCACCGAATCGAGGATCGGTAGGATGGTGTAATTGGAAGCCCACAAATGCCTGACTGCCTCCAGTCTTACTCAACTAAGTCCGCACACACAAAGCGAGCAACGAGCACACACTTAATTCCACTCACAATAATTCAGAACATAACAACGTTTTCAGCTGTGCTAACATAAACTACACACAAACAACACAGGTTCAGTTAATGACAAATTAGCCCTTTTAAAATGATAAACTTGGATTACACAACGTGCCATTGGACACACAGGATGATGGAGTGCTCACGAGCAATAAGGCTGGGCCTCTGTATGCAACTACCTGGATATCCCATTTAAAAAAGAATCTGACGTTTCCAGCTACAATGAAGTATTTACAAATTAACATGTCTAATAAATATTTCTCTAGGATCAAATTTGATGTTACTTTATGGACAAAAACACATGTGCTTTGCTTTCAAGAAACACAGTACATTTCTAACTGCCACAAAACCATTTGAAAATGGTGTCACTAACATCATGTGCGCAATTGTTTTGAAAAAGGAATAATCGGAAATGTTCTAGAGGTTGCCTTCAAAAGTATTCCATACTCCTCGTGACTTTTCCAAATTTTGGTTGTGTTACAACGAGCGATCCAATCGTAAAAGTGGAACTATGTTTTCGACACTATGGCCACAATTCACAACTAAAACACACACTATTGCGTTCAATAAAAACGTATTGCATTCCACCTATATGTTATGGCAAGCTCTAATTACAAGTTCACAGCACATAAACAATCGGCCACTCAACGCAAAGCACACACTACAGAAAATGCGAGCACACCAGGACCACTAAAAAGTTGGAGGTGTACCCATTTTCAACTGAGCTCAAATAATGTGGTTATAAACAATGAATTTTTGGGAATGACTACCTAGTCAACGCCATGGAGAATAAGAGCACCTCCTCCCGCTCAGCCTCCACCGACAACCTGAACGGCTAGGCAAACACCCATGTTGGACTATCTTTAAGGGTCCCACAGCTCTAATGACTAGAAAATCTACTACTAATATTTCAAGACTATGGGGCGTATCGCGAACAGCGCTCACAAGAGCGCACCACCGCATCTTTCCTAAATTCTGAACATTATCCCGCTCCACCAAAGAGGTATAAGTTTTATGACAAATAAAATAATAACTCATACATATCGGATATTGAATACCTCGGTTGTCAAGCATCTCTTGTCTTATCGGTAATTCGAGTCCTCAACTTAATGAGTTCTGACCACATCAAGATTATGCGAAACCCCAGTCCACTCAAAGCTTAGCCAAGGGGCGTCTTGGTGCGGCTTAACCTCACATCTTTGCTCCAGAAAGGAGGGGAGAACCGATAGCGAGTAAGGAGTTCGTCTACACCAACATGGTCCTAATGATCAGAGATAAAAAACATTTACGGAACCTTTATGACCTAGATAGAGCCGGCGCTGCAATTTTTCACTTGGGGAACATCACCGTTCCCTAAAAGTTTTACTATCGGACCTAAACCTCTAGTTAATTCAAGACACAATACCACACGACATTAATTGCTCAGAGAAATTCCCATATTCACGTACCTTCATCTGCTAAAGGGACAATCGATAGAGATCTCTCCCCCTCAGAGGCGGAAGTTGCTAATAGGGTACACGCTTCACTCTCGAGACATCTAAGGTCTACTATTACGAACAAGGTTACAAAATACAATATATACGCCACTACTTTTAAGTCAAAGACAAAAATCTACTTGTGCAGTGTCAGAAGTGACACAGTAAATTATCTTCGGACCCCGGCAAGGCTTTTCGACTCTGTCAATTCATGCGCAATTCTATCGCGAACTCAACATGTGCCTGGGTTGTTGTCTGCAACACTCTGCACTAAACTGCCTCGTCTGGTTCACGCAACACTACTTCTCCAGAGAGAGTTCAGTGTGTCAATTCGGAGGGCCCTGTTGTCCAGGACCTCTGGCAGTCTTCTATGGGGGTAACCACAGGGTTCAATTCTCAGGCCGACTCCTTTCTCGTATATATCAACGATGTCGCTCTTGCAGCTGGTGATTCTCTGATCCACCCTTCGCAGACGACACCATTCTGTATACTTCTGGCCTTCTTGGACACTGTGTTAACTAACCTCCAGAAGAGGTTCAATACCATACAACTATCCTTCAGTGGCCTCCAAAGCTAGTAAAACTAAATGCATGCTCTTTAACCGATCGCTGCCCGCAACTCGCCCCGTCCAGCATCACTACTCTGGAGGTTCTGACTTAGAATAAGTGGACAACTACAAATACCTAGGTGTCTGGTTAGACTGTAAATCCTTCCAGACTCACATTAAGCATCTCCAATCCAAAATGTAATCTAGAATCGGTTTCCTATTCGCAACAAAGCTCGTTCACTCATGTGCCAAACATACCCTCGTAAAACTGACCA
>NW_019942670.1:299441-302066 GCF_002910315.2 Salvelinus sp. IW2-2015 | reverse complement strand
CACACCAACAACACACACACACACACACACACACACACACACACACACACACACACACACACACATGCACAAAGCTACGCACGCACACACAAAGAAACACACACACATATCAGAGTGGGAGGTGTACCTCATTTCAACACTATAGTTATATAGTCAAGTCCATTGAGAATAGAGCACCTCCTCCCAGCTGCCCACTGCACTGAGGCTAGGAAACACTGTGACCACCGATAAATCTACTACAAATTAGCTGGGCTAGACAGTCTGGACCCCCTCTCTTTCTAAAATATCCGCCCCAATTGTTGCAACCTCTATTACTAGCCTGTTCAACCATTCTTTGTATTTCCTGAGATCCCCAAAGATTTGAAAGCTGCCGCGGTCATCCCCCTCTTCAAAGGGGGAGACACTCTAGACGCAAACTGTTATAGAACTATATCTATCCTACCCTGCCTTTCTAAAGTCTTCGAAAGCCAAGTTAACAAACAGATCACCGAACATTTCGAATCCCATCGTACCACAGGGTTCAATTCTCAGGCCGACTCCTTTCTCTGTATATATCAACGATGTCGCTCTTGCAGCTGGTGATTCTCTGATCCACCACTTCGCAGACGACACCATTCTGTATACTTCTGGCCCTTCTTGGACACTGTGTTAACTAACCTCCAGAAGAGGTTCAATACCATACAACTATTCTTCAGTGGCCTCCAAAGCTAGTTAAACTAAATGCATGCTCTTTAACCGATCGCTGCCCGCAACTGCCCACCCGTCCAGCATCACTACTCTGGACGGTTCTGACTTAGAATAAGTGGACAACTACAAATACCTAGGTGTCTGGTTAGACTGTAAAATCTCCTTCCAGACTCACATTAAGCATCTCCAATCCAAAATGTAATCTAGAATCGGTTTCCTATTACGCAACAAAGCATCGTTCACTCATGTGGCCAACATACCCTCGTAAAACTGACCATCCTACCGATCCTCGACTTCGGTGATGTCATCTATAAAATAGCCTCTAACACTCTACTCAGCAAATTGGATGCAGTCTATCACATGCCATTCGTTTTTGCACCAAAGCCACATTTTCTACTCACCACTGCGACTGAATGCTCTCGTAGGCTGGCCTCGCTTCATATTCGTCGCCAAACCCACTGGCTCCAGGTCATCTATAAGTCTTTGCTAGGTAAAGCCCCACCTTATCTCAGCTCACTGGTCACCATAGCAACACCCACCCGTAGCACGCGCTCCAGCAGATATATTTCACTGGTCATCCCCAAAGAATTCCTCCTATGGCCGCCTTTCCTTCCAGTTCTCTGCTGCCAATTACTGGAACGAATTGCAAAAATCACTGAAGCTGGAGACTCATATCTCCCTCACTAGCTTTAAGCATCAGCTGGCAGAGCAGCTTACTGATCATTACACCTGTACATAGCCCAATCTTGTGTGTGTGTGTGTGTGTATTGTATTTACCTTTGAGATGAGGTACTCCGCCAACTCTGTGTGATCAAATATAGTTGACCTGGAAAAAGAGAACCAACCAAAGCGTCAGTGGGTTCAGAAAGTATTCACACACCTTTACTTTTCCCACGTTTTGTTGTGTTACCGACCTGCATTTAAAATGGATTAAAAAAATACAAATTGTCACTGGCCTACACACACACAATACCCCATAATGTTAAAATGGAATTTTGCTGGTGTGATTTAAAAAAATCAAATTTATAACAAATCGAAAGCTGAAATGTGTTGAGTCAATAAGTATTCAACCCCTTTGTTATGGCAACCCTAAATAAGTTCAGGAGTAAAAATGTGCTATAACAAACCACATAATAAGTTGCATGGACTCACTTTCTGTGCGATAATAGTATTTAACATGATGTGTGAATGATTACCTCATCTCTGTACCCCACACAAACAAAATATATGTACGTTCCTGCAGTCGAGCAGTGGATTTCAAACACAGATTCAACCACAAAGACCAGGGAGGTTTTCCAATCCCTCGCAAATAAAGACACATACAGTATTGGTAGATGGGTAAAATAAAAACAGACATTATTAAATCTCCCTTTGAGCATGGTGAAGATATTAATGACACTTTGGATGGTGTATCAATACACCCAGTCACTACAAAGATACAGGCGTCCTTCCAGTTACAGAAGAGGAAGGAAACCGCTCAAGGATTTTACCATGAGGCCAATGGTCATTTTAAAATGCTTATAGAGTTGAATGGTTGTGATAGGAGAAAACTGAGGCTGGATCAACAACAGTGTAGTTACTCCACAATACAAACCTAAATGGCAGATGGAAAAGCAGGAAGCCTTTACAGAATACAAATATTCCAAAACATGCATGTTTTTAGGCTTTAATCTATATATTTTTGACATTTACTTTTACTTCACTACATTCCTAATGGAAAAAATGTACTTTTTACTCCATACATTTTCCCTGAAAACCTAGAGTACTCATTTACATTTTGAATGCTTAACATGACAGGAAAATGGTCCAATTCAAGAGAACATCTCTGGTCATCCCTGCTGCCTCTGATCTATGGGACTCACTAAACAGAGAACATCCCTGGTCCTCCCTACTGCCTCTGATCTATGGGACTCACTAACCAGAGAACATCTCTGGTCA
>NW_019942670.1:277757-299416 GCF_002910315.2 Salvelinus sp. IW2-2015 | reverse complement strand
CACCCCCACTGCCTCTGATCTATGGGACTCACTAAACAGAAGAACATCCTGGTCATCCCTACTCGCTCTGATCTATGGGACTCACTAAACAGAGAACATCCCTGGTCCTCCCTACTGCCTCTGATCTGGAGGACTCACTAAACAGAGAACATCTCTGGTCACCCCTACTGCCTCTGATCTATGGGACTCACTAAACAGAGAACATCCCTGGTCATCCCTACTGCTCTGATCTATGGGACTCACTAAACAGAGAACATCCCTGGTCCTCCCTACTGCCTCTGATCTGGAGACTCACTAACAGAGAACATCCCTGGTCACCCCTACTACCTCTGATCTATGGGACTCACTAAACAGAGAACATCCCTGGTCACCCCTACTGCCTCTGATCTATGGGACTCACTAAGCAGAGAAACTCCCTGGTCATCCCTACTGCTCTGATCTGGAGGACTCACTAAATGGGCGTAGCAGTCGATGTGGTCTTGTCCTGTCTTGTCCCGTGTAAATAGTATTCGTATTTTTCGTATACATTTCGTATTCATTTTAATTTCACTTTCCATCTAGGAACTGAATATACATTCCTACATTCCGCCTCACCCAATGTGGTACGGACCTGCTATTTTTTATATACTTTTGAACCGTAACCCCAATCAGAAGCTAGCCAGATAACTAGCTACTAGCTAGTAGTCAGTTAGCCACTGCTGCGGTCTTCGCCTTAACTCGGACACAGCCAGCTTCAATACCGGGCCGATACCTGCCAGTCTGCAAGCGCGATATCAACCCAGAGCATATAGGACTGCTTTTTCTCTACCACATCACCGGATTCCTGACGCAAGCTCTGGACAATTACACCGTATTATCACAGCTAGCTAGCTGCAACCGAGTGGCTACAACTAGCTAACACCTCCTGTCCCGAAGCAAGCACCAGTTAGCCTTGAGCTAGCCTCGAGCTAGGCCCATCTGCCGGCTAGCTGCAGCGCGATATCAACCCAGAGCATATAGGACTGCTTTTTCTCTACCACATCACCGGAGTCCTGAGCAAGCTCTGGACAATTACACCGTATCATCACAGCTAGCTAGCTGCAACGAGTGGCTACTACTGGCTAACACCTCTGTCCCGAAGCAAGCACCAGTTAGCCTTGAGCTAGCCTCGAGCTAGGCCCATCTGCCGGCTAGCTGCAAGCGCGATATCAACCCAGAGCATATAGGACTGCTTTTTCTCTACCACATCACCGGATTCCTGACGCAAGCTCTGGGACAATTACACCGTATCATCACAGCTAGCTAGCTGCAACCGAGTGGCTACTACTGGCTAACACCTCTGTCCGAAGCAAGCACCAGTTAGCCTTGAGCTAGCCTCGAGCTAGGCCCATCTGCCGGCTAGCTGAAGAGCTAGTGCCACTGCCACTGCCACGAAGCTAGCACCAGTTAGCAAACACTATTCTACAATTCACAACCTCTCTTTCGCCATCGCCATCTGCTTGGATTCTCTGTCGACACAACCACGCTGAGCAGACCCCCTCCGTCTGCAGACCAACCCCCCGGGCTACTAACTTTACACGCCGCGTGCTAAGCTTAGTGGAGGCCTCCTCTGCTCCATCTACGGCTGCCCCCTGGACACTATGATCACTTGGCTACATAGCTGATGCATGCTTGACTGTCCATTAATTCACGGTACTCCATTCTGTTTATTTGTGTCTTATCTGTCGGCTCTGTGCTTTAACTCAGGATCTGTGTGTAGTTAAATCCGACTCCTCTCTGCCTAGTCATCGCCATTTTTTTCCTGTTGTGCGTGTCAGACTAGCACCCTGTTATTGCTGCTGTTATCTACCTTTGTTTTAGCTAGCTCTCCAATCAAGACCTGCAATCACTTTATGCCTTATTGTATGTTCTCTCAAATATCAATATGCCTTGCATACTGTTGTTCAGGCTAGTTTTCATTGTCATTGTTTTGGTTTGCAATGGACCCTGTAGTTCCACTTCTCCGTACCTCTGATACCCCTTTGTCCCACCCCCCACACATGCGTGACCTCACCCATTGAGACCAGCATGTCCAGAGATACAACCTCTCTTATATCACCCAGTGCCTGGGCTTGCCTCCGCTGTACCCGCGCCCCTCCATACCCTGTCTGCACATTATGCCCAGAATCTATTCTACCACGCCCATAAATCTGCTCCTTTTATTCTTTGTCCCAACGCTCTAGCGACCAGTTTTGATAGCCTTTAGCCGCACCCTCATCCTACTACTCCTCTGCTTCCTCGGGTGATGTGGAGGTAAACCCAGGCCCTGCATTCCCCAGTCACCTCATTTGTTGACTTCTGCGATCGAAAATGCCTTGGCCTCATGCAATGTCAAAATCAGAAGCCTCCTCCCTAAGTTTGCCTTACTCACCGCTTTAGCCACCTCTGCCACCTGATGTCCTTGCCGTGTCCGAATCCCTGGCTTAGGAAGGCCCCAAAAATTCTGAGATTTCCATACCCAACTATAACACTTTCCGTCAAGATAGAACTGCCAAAGGGGAGGAGTTGCAATCTACTGCAGAGATAGCCTGCAAAGTTCTGTCATACTTTCCAGGTCTATGCCCAAACAGTTCGAACTTCTAATTTTAAAAATTAATCTCTCCAGAAATAAGTCTCTCACTGTTGCCGCCTGCTACCGACCCCCTCAGCTCCCAGCTGTGCCCTGGACACCATCTGTGAATTGATCGCTCCCCATCTAGCTTCAGAGTTTGTTCTGTTAGGTGACCTAAACTGGGAATGCTTAACACCCGGCAGTCCACAATCCAAGCTTGATGCCCTCAATCTCACACAAATCATCAAGGAACCCACCAGGTACAAACCCTAAATCCGTAAACATGGCACCCTAATAGACATTATCCTGACCAACCTGCCCTCCAATACACTCTGCTGTCTTCAATCAAGATCTCAGCGATCACTGCCTCATTGCCTGTATCCGCCACGGGTCTGCGGTCAAACGACCACCCCTCATCACTGTCAAACGCTCCCTAAAACACTTCTGCGAGCAGGCCTTTCTAATCGACCTGGCCCGGGTACCTGGAAGGATATTGACCTCATCCCGTCAGTTGAGGATGCCTGGTCATTCTTTAAATGTTACTTTCCTCACCATATTAGACAAGCATGCTCCGTTCAAAAAATGCAGAACCAGAACAGATATAGCCCTTGGTTCACTCCAGACCTGACTGCCTCGACCAGCACAAAAACATCCTGTGGCGAACTGCAATAGCATCGAAGAGCCCCCGCGATATGCAAACTGTTCAGGGAAGTCAGGAACCAATACACGCAGTCAGTAAGGAAAGCAAAGGCCAGCTTTTTCAAGCAGAAAATTCGCATCTGTAGCTCTAACTCCAAAAAGTTCTGGATACTGTAAAGTCCATGGAGAACAAGGACACCTCCTCCCAGCTGCCCACTGCACTGAGCTAGGTAACACGGTCACCACGATGAAATCCGTGATAACGAAGACTTCAAACAAGCATTTCTCAAGGCTGGCCATGCCTTCTTCCTGGCGACTCCAACCCTTGGCCAACAGCCCCGCAGCCCCCGCTGCTACTCGCCCAAGCCTCCCCAGCTTCTCCTTTACCCAAATCCAGATAGCAATTTCTGAAAGAGCTTGAAACCTGGACCCATACAAATCAGCTGGGCTTGACAATCTGACCCCCTATTTCTGAAACTGTCCGCCGCCATTGTCGCACCCCCTATTACCAGCCTGTTCAACCTCTCCTTCGTATATCTGAGATCCCCAAGGATTGGAAAATGCCGCGGTCATCCCCCTTCAAAGGGGAGACACCCTGGACCCAAACTGTACAGACCTATATCCATCCTGCCCTGCTATCTAAGGTCTTCGAAAGCCAAGTCAACAAAACAGATCACGACCATCTCGAATCCCACCGTACCTTCTCCGCTGTGCAATCCGTTTCCGAGCCGGTCACGGATGCACCTCAGCCACGCTCAAGGTACTAAACACATCATAACCGCCATCGATAAAAGACATTACTGTGCAGCCGTCTTCATCGACCTGGCCAAGGCTTTCGACTCTGTCAATCACCATATTCTTATCGCAGACTCAGTAGCCTCGCGTTTTTCTAATGACTGCCTTGCCTGGTTCACCAACTACTTTGCAGACAGAGGTCAGTGTGTCAAATCGGAGGGCGATGTTGTCCGCCTCTGCAGGTCTCTATGGGGGTACCACAGGTTCAATTTCTCGGGCCGACTCTTTTCTCTGTATACATCAATGATGTTGCTCTTTGCTGCGGGCGATTCCCTGATCCACCTCTACGCAGACGACCACCATTCTATATACTTCCGGCCCTTCCTTGACACTGTCTATCTAACCTCCAAACGAGCTTCAATTGCCATAACACACTCCTTCCGTGGCCTCCAACTGCTCTTAAAAGCTAGTAAAACCAAATGCATGCTTTTCAACCGCTCGCTGCCTGCACCCGCACGCCCGACTAGGCATCACCACCCTGGACGGTTCCGACCTAAATATGTGGACATCTATAAGTACCTACGGTTCTGGCTAGACTTGCAAACTCTCCTTCCAGACTCATATCAAAACATCTCCAATCAAAATCAAATCAAGAATCGCTTTCTATTCCGCAACAAAGCCTCCTTCACTCACGCCGCCAAACTACCCTAGTAAAACTGACTATCCTGCCGACCTCGACTTCGCGATTCATCTACAAAATAAGCTTCCAACACTCTACTCAGCAAACTGGATGCAATTTATCACAGTGCCATTCTTTGTACTAAAGGCACCTTATACGACCCACCCACTGCGACCTGTATGCCCTAGTCGGCTGGCCCTCGCTACAGTTCGTCGTCAGACCCCACTGCTCCAGGGCATCTACAAGGCTATGCTAGGTAAAGTGCCGCCTTATCTCAGTTCACTGGTCACGATGCTACACCCACCCGCAGCACGCGCTCCAGCAGTGTATCTCACTGATCATCCTAAAGCTAAAACCTCATTTGACGCCTTTCCTTCCAGTTCTCTGCTGGGGGCCCCCCCCCCCCCCCCCCCCCCCCCCCCTGCGACCTGGAACGAATTGCAAAAATCTCTGAAGTTGGAGACTTTTATCTCTCTCAACAACTTAAAAAATCTGCTATCCGAGCAGCTAACCGATCGCTGCAGCTGTACATAGTCCATCTGTAAAAATACCCACCCAATTTACCTACCTCACCCCCCCATACTGCTTTATTTATTTACTTTTCTGCTCTTTTGCACACCAGCACCAATATCCTTCTTTTGCACATGATCATCTGATGATTTATCACTCCAGTGTTAATCTGCTAAATTGTAATTATTCGATTTATTGCCTACCTCATGCCTTTTGCACACATTGTAATATAGATTCTCTTTTTTTCTACCATGTATTTGACTGTTATTGTTTACTCCATGTGTAACTCTGTGTTGTCTGTTCACACTGCTATGCTTTATCTTGCCAGTCGCAGTTGCAAATGAGAACTTGTTCTCAACAGCCTACCTGGTTAAATAAAGGTGAAATAAATAAAGAATAAATGAAAAAACAGAAACATCCTGTCGTCCCTACTGCCTCTGATCTGGAGGACCCACTAACAGAGAACATCCCTGGTCGTCCCTACTGCCTCTGATCTGAGGACTCACTAAACAGAGAACATCCCTGGTCGTCCCTACTACTCTGATCTGGTGACTCCACTAAGCAGAGAACATCCCTGGTCACCCCTACTGCCTCTGATCTGGTGGACTCACTAAACAGAGAACATCCCTGGTCGTCCCTACTGCCTCTGATCTGGAGGACTCACTAAACAGAGAACATCCCTGGTTCATCCCTACTGCCTCTGATTCTGCAGACTCACTAAACAGAGAACACCCTGGTCGTCCCTACTGCCTCTGATCTGGCAGACTCACTAAACAGAGAACATCTCTGGTCATCCCCTGCCTCTGATCTATGGGACTCCATAAAACAGAACATCTCTGGTCATCCCTACTGCCTCTGATCTGGAGGACTCACTAAACAGAGAACATTCCTGGTCATCCCCTGCCTCTGATCTGGAGGACTCACCTAAACAGAGAACATCTCTGGTCGTCCCTACTGCCTCTGATCTATGGACTCACTAAACAGAGAACATCCCTGGTCGTCCCTACTGCCCTGATCTGGAGACTCACTAAACAAGAACATCCCTGGTCACCCCTGCTGCCTCTGATCTGGTGGACTCACTAAACAGAGAACATCTCTGGTCGTCCCTACTGCCTCTGATCTATGGGACTCACTAAACAGAGAACATCCCTGTCATCCTACTGCCTCTGATCTGGAGGACTCACTAAACAGAGAACATCCCTGGTCGTCCCTACTGCCTCTGATCTATGGGACTCACTAAACAGAGAACATCTCTGTCATCCTACAGCCTCTGATCTATGGGACTCACTAAACAGAGAAACATCTCTGGTCGTCCCTACTGCCTCTGATCTATGGGACTCACTAAACAGAACATCCCTGGTCATCCCTTGCCTCTGATCTGGAGGACTCACTAAACAGAGAACATCCCTGGTCATCCCTACTAACTCTGATCTAAGACGCACTAAACAGAGAACATCCCTGGTCATCCCTACTGCCTCTGATCTGGAGGACTCACTAAACAGAGAACATCCCTGGTCGTTCCCTACTGCCTCTGATCTGGTGGACTCACTAAAAAGAACAATCCTGGTCATCCCCACTGCCTCTGATCGGGGGACTCAGTAAACAGAGAACATCCCTGGTCGTCCCTACTGCCTCTGATCTGGAGGACTCCTAAACAGAGAACATCCCTGGTCATCCCTACTGCCTCTGATCTGGAGGACTCACTCACAGAGAACATCCCTGGTCATCCCTACTGCCTCTGATCTGGAGGACTCACTAAACAGAGAACATCCCTGGTCATCCCTACTGCTCTGATCTGGAAGGATCACTAAACAGAGAACATCCTGGTCATCCCTACTGCCTCTGATCTGGAGACTCACTAAACAGAGAACATCCCTGGTCATCCCTACTACCTCTGATCTAAGGACTCACTAACAGAGAACATCCCCTGGCATCCTACTACCTCTGATCTAAGGGACTCACTAACAGAGAACACCCTGGTCATCCCCTGCTGCCTCTGATCTGGTGGACTCACTAAACAGAGAACATCTCTGGTCATCCCTACTTGCCTCTGATCTATGGACCACTAAACAGAGAACATCTCTGGTCATCCCTACTCCTCTGATCTAAGGACTCACTAAACACAAATGCTTCATTTGTCAATTATATCTAAGTGTTGGAGCGTGCCCCTGCTATCTGTAAATAAAAACATTTTTATATATTGTCCGTCTGGTTTGCCTAATGTAAAGAATTTGAAATTATTTATACTTTTACTTTGGTTATTTTAGCAATTATATTTACTTTTGATATTTAAAAAACAAATACTTTTAGACTTTTACTCAAGTACTATTTTACGCGGTGACTCACTTTTATTTGAGTAATTTTCTATTAAGGTATCTTTACTTTACAAAAGTCTGGCAACTGGGTATTTTTTTTCCACCACTGCTGTTTGGGGTACTCGAGGACTAGAGTTGGGTAACACTGGCTTACACTGCCATTCATATATAAGACAGCAAGAAGGTTGGTGGCAACTTAATTGGGGAGGACGGGCTCGTGGTTGAAGCGAATGGTATCAAATACATCCAAACAGATGGTTTCCACGTGTTTAACCACGGAGTAGAGCTTTTTAAACCTATAGTATCATCCCTTTTTTTATGAGGGTAGTTATGTTATGATTAGGTTTTAGCCAGTGTAGCCATATGGTCCTCTTTATACAGCACACACTGCTGTTGATAGTTACCGTGGTAAACTGGTCATGGAGACAAAGGACTAACAACATAGACTCTGGTCAAAAGTAGCGCACTATATAGGACTAGGCTGCAATTTGGAACGCAGTCAGGTATAGGTTTGTGAGGCAATGTCTCTTATCTATCTTTCTCTACAAATATTATTCAAACTATTCCCCCACTTCTACATTATGACTAAATGGTTCCTTTTCAAACACACGCTTTGTCACCGAGCAACTTTTACCCTGACTCCTGAAACATGTTTGGTTCTGTCACACCATAGAATAGAAGATGAATTGTTATTATGATGGATCGGTTCACGACTTTAACATTCAAAGGATCATGGATAAACAACGATTGGATGAATGGATGACTGAATGAATGAACAAATTAATGAAACAAAAGAACAACGTAATTTATTAATTAACTAATGAAACGAACGTGCAAATAATGTATGGAAAAAACGTATGAATAAAACAAATAAATAAAATGAATGAACAAACTCTCCCACCTGTGTAAAGGTGTCTGCAGGCTCATCAGGCAGGTTAATGATGTGTCCACTCTACTGTAGGAAGCCAGCATCAGTTTAACAGCCTCTGTAGCTCCCTGTGGAAAAAGAGAACCAACCAAAGCGTCAGTGGGTTCAGAAAGTATTCACACACCTTTACTTTTCCCACGTTTTGTTGTGTTAACGACCTGCATTTAAAATGGATTTAAAAAATACAAATTGTCACTGGCCTACACACACACAATACCCCATAATGTTAAAATGGAATTTTGCTGGTGTGATTTTTTAAATCAAATTTATAACAAATGAAAAGCTGAAATGTGTTGAGTCAATCAGTATTCAACCCCTTTGTTATGGCAAACCTAAATCAGATCAGGAGTGAAAATGTGCTTAACAAGTCACATAATAAGTTGTATGGACTCACTTTCTGTGCGATAATAGTATTTAACATGATGTATGAATGATTACCTCATCTCTGTACCCCACACATAGAAAAAATATGTACGTTCCTGCAGGCGAGCAGTGGATTTCAAACACAGACTCAACCACAAAGACCAGGGAGGTTTTCCAATCCCTCGCAAATAAAGACACATAGAGTATTGGTAGATGGGTAAAATAAAAACAGACATTATTAAATCTCCCTTTGATTACGGTGAAGATATTAATTCGACTTTGGATGGTGTATCAATACACCTAGTCACTACAAAGATACAGGCGTCCTTCCAGTTACAGAAGAGGAAGGAAACCGCTCATGGATTTTACCATGAGGCCAATGGTCATTTTAAAATGCTTATAGAGTTGAATGGCTGTGATGGGAGAAAACTGAGGATGGATCAACAACATTGTAGTTACTCCACAATACAAACCTAAATGGCAGATGGAAAAGCAGGAAGCCTTTACAGAATACAAATATTCCAAAACATGCACGTTTTTAGGCTATGCTTTAATCTATATATTTTTGACATTTACTTTTACTTCACTACATTCCGAATGGAAGTAATGTACTTTTACCCCATACATTTTCCCTGAAAACCTATAGCACTCGTTACATTTTGAATGCTTAACATGACAGGAAAATGGTCCAATTCAAGAGAACATCTCTGGTCATCTCTGCTGTCTCTGATCTGGAGGACTCACTAAGCAGAGAACATCCCTGGTCATCTCTACTGCCTCTGATCTGGAGGACTCACTAAACAGAGAACATCCCTGGTCGTCCCTACTGCCTCTGATCTGGAGGACTCACTAAACAGAGAACATCCCTGGTCCTCCCTACTGCCTCTGATCTTGGAGGATGCTCACTAAACAGAGAACATCTCTGGTCCCCCTACTGCCTCTGATCTATGGGACTCACTAAACAGAGAACATCCCTGGTCCTCCTACTGCTCTGATCTATGGGACTCACTAAACAGAGAACATCCCTGGTCCTCCTACTGCCTCTGATCTGGAGGACTCACTAACCAGAGAAACATCTGGTCACCCCTACTACCTCTGATCTATGGGACTCACTAACAGAGACATCCCTGGTCACCCCTACTGCCTCTGATCTATGGGACTCACTAAGCAGAGAACATCCCTGGTCATCCTACTGCTCTTGATCTGGAGGACTCACTAAAAATGGCGTAGCAGTCGGATGTGTCTTTGTCCTGTCTTGTCCGTGTAAATAGTATTCGTATTTTTCGTATACATTTCGATTTCATTTTAATTTCACTTTCCATCTAGGAACTGAATATACATTCCTACATTCCGCCTCACCCAATGTGGTACGGACCTGCTATTTTTTATATACTTTTGAACCGTAACCCAATCAGAAGCTAGCCAGATAACTAGCTACTAGCTAGTAGTCAGTTAGCCACTGCTGCGTCTTCGCCCTTAACTCGGACACAGCCAGCTTCAATACACGGCCGATACCTGCAGTCTGCAAGCGCGATATCAACCCAAGCATATAGGACTGCTTTTCTCTACCACATCACCGGATTCCTGACGCAAGCTCTGGACAATTACACCGTATTATCACAGCTAGCTAGCTGCAACGGAGTGGCTACAACTAGCTAACACCTCTGTCCCGAAGCAAGCACCAGTTAGCCTTGAGCTAGCCTCGAGCTAGGCCCATCTGCCGGCTAGCTGCAGCGCGATATCAACCCAGAGCATATAGGACTGCTTTTTCTCTACCACATCACCGGATTCCTGACGCAAGCTCTGGACAATTACACGTATCATCACAGCTAGCTAGCTGCAACGAGTGGCTACTACTGCTAACACCTCTGTCCGAAGCAAGCACCAGTTAGCCTTGAGCTAGCCTCGAGCTAGGCCCATCTGCCGGCTAGCTGCAAGCGGATATCAACCCAGAGCATATAGGACTGCTTTTTCTCTACCACATCACGGATTCCTGACGCAAGCTCTGGACAATTACACCGTATATCACAGCTAAGCTAGTGCAACCGAGTGGCTACTACTGGCTAACACCTCTGTCCCGAGCAAGCACCAGTTAGCCTTGAGCTAGCCTCGAGCTAGGCCCATCTGCGGCTAGCTGAAGAGCTAGTGCCACTGCCACTGCCACGAAGCTAGCACCAGTTAGCAAACACTATTCTACAATTCACAACCTCTCTTGCCATCGCCATCTGGCTTGGATTCTCTGTCGACACACCACGTCTGAGCAGACCCCTCCGTCTGAGCAGACCACCCCCGGGCTACTAACTTTACACGCGCGTGCTAGCTTAGTGGAGGCCTCCTCTGCTCCATCTACGGCTGCCCCCTGGACACTATGATCACTTGGCTACATAGCTGATGCATGCTTGACTGTCCATTAATTCACGGTACTCCATTTGTTTATTTGTGTCTTATCTGTCGGCTCTGTGCTTTAACTCAGGATCTGTGTGGTAGTTATCCGACCCTCTCTGCCTAGTCATCGCCATTTTTTTACCTGTTGTTGCTGTGTCAGACTAGCACCCTGTTATTGCTGCTGTTATTTACCTGTTGTTTTAGCTAGCTCTCCAATCAAGACCTGCATCACTTTATGCCTTATTGTATGTCTCTCTCAAATATCAATATGCTTGCATACTGTTGTTCAGGCTAGTTTTCATTGTCATTGTTTTGTTTGCAATGGACCCTGTAGTTCCACTCTCCGTACCTCTGATACCCCTTTGTCCCACCCCACACATGCGGTGACCTCACCCATTGAGACAGCATGTCCAGAGATACAACCTCTCTTATCATCACCCAGTGCCTGGGCTTGCCTCCGCTGTACCCGCGCCCTCCATACCCCGTCTGCACATTATGCCCAGAATCTATTTTACACACGCCCATAAATCTGCTCCTTTTATTCTTTGTCCCCAACGCTCTAGGACCAGTTTGATAGCCTTTAGCCGCACCCTCATCCTACTCCCTCTGTTCCTCGGGTGATGTGGAGGTAAACCCAGCCCTGCATGTCCCCAGTCACTCATTTGTTGACTTCTGCGATCGAGAAATGCCTTGCCTCATGCATGTCAACATCAGAAGCTCCTCCCTAAGTTTGCCTTACTCACCGCTTTAGCACACTCTGCCAATCCTGATGTCCTTGCCGTGTCGAATCCTGGCTTAGGAAGGCCACCAAAAATTCTGAGATTTCCATACCAACTATAAAACTTTCCGTCAGATAGAACTGCCAAAGGGGGAGGGTTGCAATCTACTGCAGAGATAGCCTGCAAAGTTCTGTCATACTTTCAGGTCTATGCCCAAACAGTTCGAACTTTAATTTTAAAAATTAATCTCTCCAGAAATAAGTCTCTCACTGTTGCCGCCTGCTACCGACCCCCTCAGCTCCCAGCTGTGCCCTGGACACCATCTGTGAATTGATCGCTCCCCATCTAGCTTCAGAGTTTGTTCTGTTAGGTGACCTAAACTGGGATATGCTTAACACCCGGCAGTCCTACAATCCAAGCTTGATGCCTCAATCTCACACAAATCATCAAGGAACCCACAGGTACAACCCTAAATCCGTAAACATGGGCACCCTAATAGACATTATCCTGACCAACCTGCTCCAAATACACTCTGCTGTCTTCAATCAAGATCTCAGCGATCACTGGCCTCATTGCCTGTATCGCCACGGGTCTGCGGTCAAACGACCACCCTCATCACTGTCAACGCTCCTAAAACACTTCTGCGAGCAGGCCTTTCTAATCGACCTGGCCCGGGTACCTGGAAGGATATTGACCTCATCCCGTCAGTTGAGGATGCCTGGTCATTCTTTAAATGTTACTTTCCTCACCATATTAGACAAGCATGCTCCGTTCAAAAAATGCAGAACCAGAACAGATATAGCCCTTGGTTCACTCCAGACCTGACTGCCTCGACCAGCACAAAAACATCCTGTGGCGAACTGCAATAGCATCGAAGAGCCCCCGCGATATGCAACTGTTCAGGGAAGTCAGGAACCAATACACGCAGTCGTAAGGAAAGCAAAGGCCAGCTTTTTCAAGCAGAAATTCGCATCTGTAGCTCTAACTCCAAAAAGTTCTGGATACCTGTAAAGTCCATGGAGAACAAGAGCACTCCTCCCAGCTGCCCACTGCACTGAGGCTAGGTAACAGGTCACCACGATAAATCCGTGATAATCGAAGACTTCAACAAGCATTTCTCAATGGCTGGCCATGCCTTCTTCTGGCGACTCCAACCTTGGCCACAGCCCCGCACCCCCGCTGCTACTCGCCCAAGCCTCCCCAGCTTCTCCTTTACCCAAATCCAGATAGCAGATGTTCTGAAAGAGCTGGAAAACTGACCCATACAAATCAGCTGGGCTTGACAATCTGGACCCCTATTTCTGAAACTGTCGCCGCCATTGTCGCCCCCCTATTACCAGCCTGTTCAACCTCTCCTTCGTATCATCTGAGATCCCCAAGGATTGGAAAGCTGCGGCGGTCATCCCCCTCTTCAAAGGGGAGACACCCTGGACCCAAACTGTTACAGACCTATATCCATCCTGCCCTGCTATCTAAGGTCTTCGAAGCCAAGTCAACAAACAGATCACTGACCACTCGAATCCCACCTGTACCTTCTCCGCTGTGCAATCCGGTTTCCGAGCCGGTCACGGATGCACCTCAGCCACGCTCAAGTACTAAACGAATCATAACCGCCATCGATAAAAGACATTAACTGTGCAGCCGTCTTCATCGACCTGGCAAGGCTTTCGACCTCTGTCAATCACCATATTCTTATCGGCAGACTCATTAGCCTCGGTTTTTCTAATGACTGCCTTGCTGGTTCACCAACTACTTTGCAGACAGAGTTCAGTGTGTCAAATCGGAGGGCATGTTGTCCGGTCCTCTGGCAGTCTCTATGGGGGTACCACAGGGTTCAATTCTCGGGCCGACTCTTTCTCTGTATACATCAATGATGTTGCTCTTGCTGCGGGCGATTCCCTGATCCACTCTACGCAGACGACACCATTCTATATACTTCCGGCCCTTCCTTGGACACTGTGCTATCTAACCTCCAAACGAGCTTCAATGCCATACAAACTCCTTCCGTGGCCTCCAACTGCTCTTAAAAGCTAGTAAAACCAAATGCATGCTTTTCAACCGCTCGCTGCCTGCACCCGCACGCCCGACTAGCATCACCCCTGGAGGGTTCCGACCTAGAATATGTGGACATCTATAAGTACCTAGGTGTCTGGCTAGACTGCAAACTCTCCTTCCAGACTCATATCAAACATCTCAATCCAAATCAAATCAAGAATCGGCTTTCTATTCCGCAACAAAGCCTCCTTCACTCACGCCGCAACTTACCCTAGTAAAACTGACTATCCTGCCGATCCTCGACTTCGGCGATGTCATCTACAAAATAGCTTCCAACACTCTACTCAGCAAACTGGATGCAGTTTATCACCAGTGCCATTCGTTTTGTTACTAAAGCACCTTATACGACCCACCACTGCGACTGTATGCCCTAGTCGGCTGGCCCTCGCTACATGTTCGTCGTCGACCCCACTGGCTCCAGGTCTATTCAAGGCTATGCTAGGTAAAGTGCCGCCTTATCTCAGTTCACTGGTCACGATGGCTACACCCACCCGCAGCACGCGCTCCAGCAGGTGTATCTCACTGATCATCCCTAAAGCTAAACCTCATTTGACGCCTTTCCTTCCAGTTCTCTGCTGGCCTGCGACTGGAACGAATTGCAAAAATCTCTGAAGTTGGAGACTTTTATCTCTCTCAACAACTTTAAAAATCTGCTATCCGAGCAGCTAACCGATCGCTGCAGCTGTACATAGTCCATCTGTAAACTACCCACCCAATTTACCTACCTCACCCCCATACTGCTTTTATTTATTTACTTTTCTGCTCTTTTGCACACCAGCACCAATATCTCTCTTTGCACATGATCATCTGATGATTTATCCCTCAGTGTTAATCTGCTAAATTGTAATTATTCGATTTATTGCCTACCTCATGCCTTTTGCACACATTGTATATAGATTCTCTTTTTTTCTCCCATGTTATTGACTTGTTTATTGTTTACTCCATGTGTAACTCTGTGTTGTCTGTTCACACTGCTATGCTTTATCTTGGCCAGTCGCAGTTGCAAATGAGAACTTGTTCTCAACTAGCCTACCTGGTTAAATAAAGTGAAATAAATAAAGAATAAATGAAAAAACAGAGACATCCCTGGTCGTCCCTACTGCCTCTGATCTGGAGGACTCACTAAGCAGAGAACATCCTGGTCGTCCCTACTGCTCTGATCTGGAGGACTCACTAACAGAGAACATCCCTGGTCGTCCCTACTACTCTGATCTGTGGACTCACTAACAGAGAACATCCCTGGTCACCCCTACTGCCTCTGATCTGGTGGACTCACTAAACAGAGAACATCCCTGGTCGTCCTACTGCCTCTGATCTGGAGGACTCACTAAACAGAGAACATCCCTGGTCATCCCTACTGCCTCTGATCTGCAGACTCACTAAACAGAGAACATCCTGGTCGTCCCTACTGCCTCTGATCTGGCAGACTCACTAAACGAGAACATCTCTGGTCATCCCCTGCCTCTGATCTATGGGACTCACTAAACAGAGAACATCTCTGGTCATTCCACTGCCTCTGATCTGGAGGACTCACTAAACAGAGAAACATCCCTGGTCATCCCCTGCTCTGATCTGGAGGACTCACTAAACAGAAACATCTCTGGTCGTCCCTACTGCCTCTGATCTATGGGACTCACTAAACAGAGAACATCCCTGGTCGTCCTACTGCCTCTGATCTGGAGGACTCACTAAACAGAGAACATCCCTGGTCACCCTGCCTGGCCTCTGATCTGGTGGACTCACTAAACAGAGAACATCTCTGGTCGTCCCTACTGCCTCTGATCTATGGGACTCACTAAACAGAGAACATCCTGGTCATCCCTAGCCTCTGATCTGGAGGACTCACTAAACAGAGAACATCCCTGGTCGTCCCTACTGCCTCTGATCTATGGGACTCACTAAACAGAGAACATCTCTGGTCATCCTCGCCTCTGATCTATGGGACTCACTAAAAGAGAACATCTCTGTCGTCCTACTGCCTCTGATCTATGGGACTCACTAAACAGAGAATCCTGGTCATCTTGCTCTGATCTGGAGGACTCACTAAACAGAGAACATCCCTGGTCATCCCTACTAACTCTGATCTAAGGACTCACTAAACAGAGAACATCCCTGGTCATCCTACTGCCTCTGATCTGGAGGACTCACTAAACAGAGAACATCCCTGGTCGTCCCTACTGCCTCTGATCTGGTGGCTCACTAAACAGAGAACATCCCTGGTCATCCCCACTGCCTCTGATCTGGTGGACTCACTAAACAGAGAACATCCCTGGTCGTCCCTACTGCCTCTGATCTGGAGGACTCACTAAACAGAGAACATCCCTGGTCATCCCACTGCCTCTGATCTGGAGGCTCTACTCAACAGAGAACACTGGTCATCCTACTGCCTCTGATCTGGAGGACTCACTAAACAGAGAACATCCCTGGTCATCCCTACTGCCTCTGATCTGGAGGACTCACTAAACAGAGAACATCCCTGGTCATCCCTACTGCCTCTGATCTGGAGGACTCACTAAACAGAGAACATCCCTGGTCATCCCTACTACTCTGATCTAAGGGACTCACTAAACAGAGAACATCCCTGGTCATCCTACTACCTCTGATCTAAGGGACTCACTAAACAGAGAACATCCCTGGTCATCCCTGCTGCCTCTGATCTGGTGGACTCACTAAACAGAGAACATCTCTGGTCATCCCTACTGCCTCTGATCTATGGGACTCACTAAACAGAGAACATCTCTGGTCATCCCTACTACCTCTGATCTAAGGGACTCACTAAACACAAATGCTTCATTTGTCAATTATATCTAAGTGTTGGAGCGTGCCCTGGCTCTGTAAATAAAAATTTTTTATATATTGTGCCGTCTGGTTTGCCTAATGTAAAGAATTTGAAATTATTTATACTTTTACTTTGGTATTTTAGCAATTATATTTACTTTTGATATTTAAAAAACAAATACTTTTGACTTTTACTCAAGTACTATTTTACTGGGTGACTCACTTTTATTTGAGTAATTTTCTATTAAGGTATCTTTACTTTACAAAAGTCTGGCAGACTGGGTATTTTTTTCCACCACTGGCTGTTTGGGGTACTCGAGGACTAGAGTTGGGTAACACTGGCTTACACTGCCATTTGCCATATATAGACAGCACAGAAGGTTGGTGGCAACTTAATTGGGGAGGACGGGCTCGTGGTTGAAGCGGAATGGTATCAAATACATCAAACAGATGGTTTCCACGTGTTTAACCACGCAGTAGAGCTTTTTAAACCTATAGTATCATTCCCTTTTTTTATGAGGGTAGTTATGTTATGATGTAGGTTTTAGCCARGTGTAGCCAAGTCATGGTCCTCTTTATACAGCACACACTGCTGTTGGATAGTTACCGTGGTAACTGGTCATGGAGACAAAGGACTAACAACATAGGACTCTGGTCAAAAGTAGCGCACTATATAGGGACTAGGCTGCAATTTGGAAYGCAGTCAAGGTATAGGTTGTGAGGCAATGTCTCTTATCTATCTTTCTCTACAAATATTATTCAAACTATTCCCCCCACTTCTTACATTATGACTAATGGTTCCTTTTCAAACACAMGCTTTGTCACCGAGCAACTGTTACCCTGACTCCTGAAACATGTTTGGTTCTGTCACACCATAGAATAGAATGATGAATTGTTATTATGATGGATCGGTTCACGACTTTAACATTCAAAGGAATTCATGGATAAACAAACGATTGGATGAATGGATGACTGAATGAATGAACAAATTAATGAACAAAAGAACAACGTAATTAATTAATTAACTAATGAAAACGAACGTGCAAATAAATGTATGGAAAAAACGTATGAATAAAACAAATAAATAAATGAATGAACAAACTCTCCCACCTGTGTAAAGGTGTCTGGCAGGCTCCATCAGGCAGGTTAATGATGCTGTCCACTCTACTGTAGGAAGCCAGCATCAGTTTAACAGCCTCTGTAGCTCCCTGGGAACAGGCAAAGTGCAGCGCTGTGGACCGGTCCACCTGGAGTACAGTACAATATACACACAGTGAGAACACACACACACACACACACACAGTGACCAGGGCTCTGGTTAAAAGTAACACACTATATAGGGAATAGGTTGCCATTTAGTATACACACCTGAAAGGTGGTAACACTGCCCGTAGCCCACAGCCCGTAGCCCACAGCCCGTAGCCCACCAGCCCGTAGCCCACAGCCCGTAGCCCACAGCCCGTAGCCCACAGCTCGTAGCCCACAGCCCGTAGCCCACAGCCCGTAGCCCACAGCTCGTAGCCCTTTCCTAAAGTCAAATGACCTAGTGTCCTCATGGGTGGAATGTTATTAATATTATTCATAATTCATAATTAAAAAATGCAGAAAATCTGTCATTTCTGTCAAACACTTTTTTGATGTATATAAAGGGTCATATTGGGATGCAAACTCAAAATATAATTTATTTCAACTCTACATGTCTCTACTGACATGGTACAGGTGTCTTCTTTTTTTAGGCCAATAAACCATAACCAAAGTAGATGGCGCCGGAGAGGATGGCAGWCGTTTTTACGTGACCCCAGCCAATTGTGTTTTTATGTTCGTTTATTTGCATTGTTTGTAACATATTTTTGTATTTATTTTGTACATAATTTTGACGCTACATCAGAACTGCGATTACTCACCACGGAACTAGCAGAATTGTCAAGTGTGCTCCCTCTCCGGCCTCTAGGTCACCAGGCTGCTCGTTATGGAGCACACCTTTCACCATCGTTACGCRCACCTGGGCATCGTCAGACTCAGCTGGGCTCCATCACTTTCTTGATTACCTACAYACGTCACTCCCTTTGGTTCCTTCCCCAGGAGTCATTATTTCTGTTTCATGTCTGTGCATTGTTCGTGGTTTCTTGTTTTGTATTATGCTACGTTTATTTATTAAAACACTCACTCCCTGAACTTGCTTCCCAACTCTCAGTGCACTCGTTACAAGAATCCTCTTTTTCCTTTCACGACTCTGACGAGCCCGACGCGAAGCATACACTGCTTCCTCGGGAACAGGCCCCGATCCCTGTGATCTGCGTGAAGAGGAGGCGGAGAAAGAGGGGGCGAAGGTCGGGCTTCTTTCTGAGAATTCGCAGGCGATTGAATAAACCCCCACTTCCATCCGTTCTGCTTGCAAACGTGCACTCTTTGGACAATAAAATCGCTGAGTAACGTGGAGGATTAAACTACCAACTGTAACATCTTCACGGAGTCGTGGCTGAACGACGACGATACATAAGGAAGTCTCAAGCTATTGCTCGCCTGAAGTAGAGTATCTCATGATAAGCTGTAGACCACACTACCTACCTAGAGAGTTTTCATCTGTATTTTTTGTAGCTGTTTACATACCACCACAGTCAGAGGCTAGCACTAAGACAGCATTGAATGAGCTRTATTCCGCAATAAGCAAACAAGAAAACGCTCACCTAAAGGTGGCGCTCCTAGTAGCCGGGGACTTTAATGCAGGGAAACTTAAATCCGTTTTACCAAATTTCTATCAGCATGTTAAATGTGCAACCAGAGGAAAAATACCTCTGCACCACCTTTACTCCACACACAGAGACACTACAAAGCTCTCCCTCGCCCTCCATTTGGCAAATCTGACCATAATTATATCCTCCTGATTCCTGCTTACAAGCAAAAATGAAAGCAGGGAGCACCAGTGACTCGCTCAATACGGAAATGGTCAGATGACCCGGATGCTATGCTACAGGACTGTTTTGCTAGCACAGACTGGAATATRTTCCGGGATTCATCCAATGGCATTGAGGAGTACACCACATCAGTCATTGGCTTCATCAATAAGTGCATTGATGACGTCATCCCCACAGTGACCGTACGTACATACCCCAACCAGAAGCCATGGATTACAGGCAGCATCCACACTGAGCTAAAGGCTAGAGCTGCCACTTTCAAGGAGCGGGACTCTATCCCGGGAAGCATATAAGAAATCCCGCTATGCCCTCTGATGAACCATCAAACAGGCAATGCAACAATACAGGACTAAGATCGAATCGTACTATACCGGCTCTGACGCTCGTCGGATGTGGCAGGGCTTGCAAACCATTACAGACTACAAAGGGAAGCACAGCCGAGAGCTGCCCAGTGACACGAGCCTACCAGACGAGCTAAACTACTTCTATACTCGCTTCGAGGCAAGCAACACTAACATGCATGAGAGCACCAGCTGTTCCGGAAGACTGTGTGATCACGCTCAATGCAGCCGATGTGAGTAAGACCTTGAAACAGGTCAACATACACAAGGCTGCAGTGCCAGATGGATTACCAGGATGTTTACAGCGAGCATGCGCTGACCAACTGACAAGTGTCTTCACTGACATTTTCAACCTCTTCCTGTCTGAGTCTGTAATACCAACATGTTTTAAGCAGACCACCATAGTCCCTGTGCCCTAGAACACTAAGGTAACCTGCCTAAATGACTACCGACCCGTAACACTCACGTCTGTAGCCATGAAGTGCTTTGAAAGGCTGGTCATGGCTCACATCAACACCATCACTCCAGAAACCCTGAACCCACTCCAATTTGCATACCGCACCAACAGATCCACAGATGATGCAATCTCTATTGCATTCCACACTGCCCTTTCACACCTGGACAAAAAGGAACACCTATGTGAGAATGCATTTCATTGACTACAGCTCAGCGTTCAACACCATAGTGCCCTCAAAGCTCATCACTAAGCTAAGGACCGTGGGACTAAACACCTCCCACTGCAACTGGATCCTGGACTTCCTGACGGGCCGCCCCCAGATGGTAAGGGTAGGTAACAACACCTTCGCCACGCTGATCCTCAACACGGGGGCCCATCAGGGGTGCGTGCTCAGTCCCCTCCTGTACTCCCTGTTCACTCATGACTGCACAACCAGGCACGACTCCAACACCATCATTCAATTTGCCGATGACACAACAGTGGTAGGCCTGATCACCGACAACGACGAGACAGCCTATAGGGAGGAGGTCAGAGACCTGGCCGTGTGGTACCAGGACAACAACCTCTCCCTCAACATGATCAAGACATAGGAGATGATTGTGGACTAAAGGAAAAAGAGGACTGAGCACGTCCCCATTCTAATCGACGGGGCTGCAGTGGAGCAGGTTGAGAGCTTCAAGTTCCTTGGTATCCACATCACCAACAAACTAACATGGTCCAATTACACCAAGACGTTTGTGAAGAGGGCACAACAAAACCTATTCCCCTCAGGAGACTGAAAATATATGGCATGGGTCCTCAGATTCTCAAAAGGTTCTACAGCTGCAACATCGAGAGCATCCTGACTGGTTGCATCACTGCCTGGTATGGCAATTGCTCGGCCTCCGACCATAAAGCACTACAGAGGGAAGTGCGAATGCCCCAGTACATCACCGGGGCCAAGCTTCCAGGACCTCTATACCAGGCGGTGTCAGAGGAAGGCCCTCAAAGACTCCAGCCACCTTAGTCATAGACTGTTCTCTCTGCTACTGCACGGCAAGCGGTAACGGAGCGCCAAGTCTAGGTCCAAGATACTTCTAAACAGCTTCTACCCCCCAAGCCATAAGACTCCTGAACATCTCGTCAAATGGCTACCGAGAATATTTGCAGTGCCTCCCCCCCACACCCTCCCTCTCCCCCTCTTCACTGCTACTCTCTGTTGTCATCTCCTCAAATAACCGGTGCCCCCCCCACACCCTCTCTTCACTGCTACTCTCTGTTGTCATCTCCTC
>NW_019942670.1:275470-277732 GCF_002910315.2 Salvelinus sp. IW2-2015 | reverse complement strand
TCCCTCAAATAACCGGCTGCCCCCCCTCTCACCCAGTCTCTTCACTGCTATCTCTGTTGTCATCTCCCAAATAACCGGTGCCCCCCCCACACCCTCTCTTCATGCTACTCTCTGTTGTATCTCCTCCAATAAACGGTGCCCCCACCTCTCTTCCACTGCTCTACTCTACTTGTTGTCATCTCCTCCATAACCGGTGCCCATCACCCCTCTCGTCACTGTATATTTTTGGAACGGAATTGTTGGGTAAGGGCTCGTAAGTAAGAATTTCACTGTAAGGTCTACTACACCTGTTGTATTCGGCGGCATGAGACTAATACAATTCGATTTCATTTGATTTGTTTAAGACTATATGAAACGGTGTGTGTGACCCTGATTTAGACCACTGCAGTAAATGTCAAGGGTCACAAGCATGAATGGCAGGAACAGAGCAAAGACCTCCCCAATGCTCAGCTCCAAGCCAATGCCATCAGTAGCAGGTAAAGTGGAGGTCAGTACGAAGGGAGGTATCAGTAGTGGAGTCAGTAAACAGTAAGTGGAGGGTCAGTAAAGAAGTGGAGGTCAGTACAGTAAGTGGAGGTCAGTACAGTAAGTGGAGGTCAGTACAGGAAGTGGAGGTCAGACAGTAAGTGGAGGTCAGTACAGTAAGTGGAGTCAGTACAGTAAGTGGAGGTCAGTAAGTAAGTGGAGGTCAGTAAAGTAGAGGTCATACAGTAAGTAGAGGTCAGTACAGTAAGTGGAGGTCAGACAGTAAGTAGAGGTCAGTACAGTAAGTGGAGGTCACTACAGTAAGTGGAGGTCAGTACAGTAAGTGAGGTCAGTAAGGAAGTGGAGGTCAGTACAGGAAGTGGAGGTCAGTACAGTAAGTGGAGGTCACTACAGTAAGTGGAGGTCAGTACAGTAAGTGGGTCAGTAAGGAAGTGAGGTCAGTACAGTAAGTAGAGGTCAGTACAGTAAGTGGGGTCACTACATAAGTGGAGGTCAGTTAAAGTAAGTGGAGGTCAAGTAACAGTAAGTGGAGTGGAGATACAGGGGAGTGGAGGTCAGTACAGGAAGTGGAGGTCAGTACAGGAAGTGGAGGTCAAGTACAGCGAAGTGGAGTCAACAGAAGTGGAGGTCATACAGGAAGTGGAGGTCAGTACAGGTATGTGGAGGTCCAGTACAGTAAGTACAGGTCAGGTACAGTAAAATGAAGTCAGTAAGTAATGGAGGTCAGTACAGTAAGTGGAGAATCAGTAACAGTAAGTGGAGGTAGTACAGTAAGTCAGAGTCAGTACAGTAAGTGGAGCTCAGTACAGAGTAGAGGTCAGTACAGTAAGTGAGGTCAGTACGTAAGTGGAGATCAGTACAGTAAGTGGAGATCAGTACAGTAAGTGGAGGTCAGTACAGTAAGTAGAGGTCAGTACAGTAAGTAGAGCTCAGTACAGTAAGTGGAGGTCAGTACAGTAAGTGGAGGTCAGTACAGTAAGTAGAGGTCTGTACAGTAAGTAGAGGCCTCAAAACAAAAAAGGTTTAAAAAAAAAGGTAAAGTGAGGTAGTAACAGGAAGTGGATGTCAGTACAGTCTAAGTAGAATGGTCAGTACAAGTAAGTAGAGGTCAGTACAGTAAAGTAGAGGTGAAGGTCAGTACAGTAAGTGGAGGTCAGTACAGTAAGTGGAAATCAGTACAGTAAGTGGAGGTCAGTACAGTAAGTAGAGGTCAGTACAGTAAGTGGAGGCTCAGTACAGTAAGTAGAGGTCAGTACAGTAAGTGGAGGTCAGTACAGTAAGTGGAGATCAGTACAGTAAGTGGAGATCAGTACAGTAAGTGGAGGTCAGTACAGTAAGTAGAGGTCAGTACAGTAAGTAGAGCTCAGTACAGTAAGTGGAGGTCAGTACAGTAAGTGGAGGTCAGTACAGTAAGTAGAGGTCAGTACAGTAAGTAGAGCTCAGTACAGTAAGTGGAGGTCAGTACAGGAAGTGGAGGTCAGTACAGTAAGTAGAGGTCAGTACAGTAAGTAGAGGTCAGTACAGTAAGTAGAGGTCAGTACAGGAAGTGGAGGTCAGTACAGGAAGTGGAGGTCAGTACAGTAAGTAGAGGTCAGTACAGGAAGTAGAGGTCAGTACAGGAAGTGGAGGTCAGTACAGTAAGTAGAGGTCAGTACAGTAAGTGGAGGTCAGTACAGTAAGTGGAGGTCAGTACAGTAAGTGGAGGTCAGTACAGTAAGTGGAGGTCAGTACAGTAAGTGGAGGTCAGTACAGTAAGTAGAGGTCAGTACAGTAAGT
>NW_019942670.1:251573-275218 GCF_002910315.2 Salvelinus sp. IW2-2015 | reverse complement strand
AGGTCAGTACAGTAAGTAGAGGTCAGTACAGTAAGTAGAGGTCAGTACAGTAAGTGGAGGTCAGTACAGTAAGTGGAGGTCAAGTACAGTAAGTACTGTTTGGGAAGCAATCCTACAGATAATGGGATCATTCCCAGACTCCGTTACACCGGCGGAGTGGGAGTAGAGATTATAAATCCTAAAATGATTATTATTTGCCTGGAAGATCCTGAGGAGATCTTTACTTAAGCTTGTGGTGTTCTGGTGCAGTCCAATGAGCCCCTCGTGTAAAAGTATGAAGAAATTAATTTAGAAATACAAAGATAGAAACAAGTAAAACCTGATGTGATTGTCTGTGTGGACGCTGTACATTGGAAAACGGTACAATAATTTATTGTACTTAGACAATTACATTAGGCTACATTATGATTATTCAAATAATGGTGGCTGAAACTATGGAATTGCTTGCAGAAGAAATAGCGATTTGTAGGATCTCTGTTTCTGAACCAATCATATGATCACATACTTTATGTTTATGTACCTGATTCTGAACCAATCATATGATCACATATGTTTATGTACCTGATTCTGAACCAATCATATGACACATATGTTGACGTACCTGATTCTTGACCAAATCATATGATCAACATTAGTTATTACCTGATCTGAACCAATCATAGATCACATATGTTTATGTACCTGATTCTGAACCAATCATATGATCACATATGTTTTGTGACGTCCTGATTCTGAACCAATCATATGATCACATATGTTGACGTAACTGATTCTGAAACAATCATATGATCACATATGTTGACGTACCTGAATTCTGAACCAATCCATATGATCAGCAATGTTTATGTACCTGATTCTGAACCAATCATATGATCACATATGTTGACGTACCTGATTCTGAACCAATCATACCCTTCTGTTACCTGTTGCTGATCAATCTTAGCTCCTTTCTGGATGCAGAACTTAATCATGTCCACGTTTCCTCCCCTGACCGCCATGTGTAGAGGACTACTGTACGACTTATCCAGGACGTTAATGTGTTCCTCTATGGAATGACCCATCTCCTCTCCTGGACAACACACAAACAACAGGAGTGTTCATGTCATAGCCAGCATCTGAAAGTCAGCGGATGTGTGTACACTGTATTTGGTACTAAACTCACACACACAAAGAGTGGAACTCAATAGTAGGGTTGTTGTGGTGACCGGCAGTTATGAGTCATGAGTCTTACGCACTCTGGACTTGTGTTGGTAGTACCCAACTCGCTAACGATCATCAGGTCCTAATGGCCTGGTGCTCAGGGCTCTATTGTCCCTCTAACCACTCTGACATCAACGCAAATACATTGAAAATCACATCATAAACACACACATCGCCAAAACAGAATCAGGCTTTTAAAACTCACCTGATTGTGATTGGTCAATTTGAAGMAAGTAGTTCAACAACAGAAACTGAGTGTAAAACATGGTCATTGTGGATGTTGTTTCGAAGTCTAACAACAACAAAATGGACAGAGCTTTCTGAGGTGATGACCAACTCAAAACACATGTTAGAGCTTATATATGATCTATAAATATACAGTATATATACACACACTACTGTTCAAAAGTTTGGGTCACTTAGAAATGTCCTTGTTTTGAAAGAAAAGCACCTTTTTTGTCCATTAAAATAACATCAAAAGTTTAGACATGGTTAATGTTGTAAATGACTATTGTAGCTGGAAATGGCAATTTTGTTAATGGAATATCTACATAGGCGTACAGAGGCCCATCAGCAACCATCACTCCTGTGTTCCAATGGCACATTGTGGTAGCTAATCCAAGTTTATCATTTTAAAAGCCTATTTGATCATTAGAAAAACCCTTTTCAAATATATTAGCACAACTGAAAACTGTTGTCCTGATTAAAGAAGCAATAAAACTGGCCTTCTTTAGACTTGTTGAGTATCTGGAGCATGAGCATTAGTGGGTTCGAATACAGGCTMAAAMAATGGCCAGCAACAAAGAACTTTCTTCTGAAATTCGTCAGTCTATTATTTTTCTGAGAAATTAAGGCTATTCCATGCGAGAAACTGCCAAGAAAACTGACATCTCATACAGCGCTGTGTACTACTCCCTTCCACAGAACAGCGCGCAACCTGGCTCTACCAGAATAGAAAGAGGAGGGGTGGCCCCGGTGCACAACTGGAGCAAGAGGACAAGTACATTAGAGTGTCTAGTTTGAGAAACAGACGCCTCACAAGTCCTCAACTGGCAGCTTCATTAAATAGTACCCGCAAAACACCAGTCTCAACGTCAAAAGTGAAGAGGGCGACTCCGGGATGCTGTCCTTCTAGGCAAAGTTCCTCTGTCCAGTTTTGTGTGTTCTATTGCTTCATCTTAATCTTTTATTTTTATTGGCCAGTCTGAGATATGGCTTTTTCAAATCAAATTCGCATTGTAGCAGCATGTGCTGCAACCAGAATCACATGTTCTCCTCAGTTTTATCACGGTTTGAACGTTGTGCAGTATATCCAGGCCATAAACAGTATGAAAGCATATAACTAGGCAATCTATGGGCTTTTATAATGGAACAATCATTTGTGCTTTTTGGGCTTGGGCTCATTGAAATGG
This sequence comes from Salvelinus sp. IW2-2015, assembly GCF_002910315.2. Taxonomy (NCBI): domain Eukaryota; kingdom Metazoa; phylum Chordata; class Actinopteri; order Salmoniformes; family Salmonidae; genus Salvelinus; species Salvelinus sp. IW2-2015. Next base: position 272,606 of record NW_019942670.1, on the reverse strand, counting down.
TTGTAAACGTAGGTGCTCAGTTAAAGTGTGTTAACGTAGGGCTCATTAAATGTTGTTTAACGTACGGCTCATTAAATGTGTTAACGTAGGCTCATAAATGGTGTTAACGTAGGCTCATTAAATGTTGTTTAACAGTACGGACTCATTAAATGTTGTTAACGTAGGGTCATTAAATGTTTGTTACGTAGGGCTCATTAAATGTTTTAACGGTAGGGCTCATTAAATTGTTGTTAACGTAGGGCTCATTAAATGTTTTAACGTAGGGATCATTAAATGTTGTTAACGTAGGGATCATTAAATGTTGTTAACGTAGGGGTCATTAAAATGTTGTTAACGTAGGCTCGTTAAATCTTGTTAAGTAGGGCTCATTAATGTTGTTAACGTAGGGCTCATTAAATGTTGTTAATGTAGGGCTCATTAAATGTTGTTAACGTAGGGTCAGTTAAAAGTTTGTTACGTAGGGCTCATTAAAATTTAACGTAGGGCTCATTAAATGTTAACGTAGGGATCATTAAATGTTGTTAACGGTAGGATCTTAAAGTGTTGTAACGTAGGTTCATTATATGTTGTTAACGTAGGGCCTCTTAAATGTTTAACGTAGGGATCATTTAAAATGCTGTAACGTAGGACGTCATTAAATGGTTGTTTATACGTGTAGGCTCATTAAATGTTGTTAACGTTGTGGCTCATTAAATGTTGTTACGGTAGGACTCATTTAATGTTGTTGACTTGGTGCAGGGGCTCATTGTTAAATTGTGTTAAACGTAGGGCTCATTAAATGTTGTGAACGTAGGGCTCATTAAATGTTGGTTAACGTAGGCTGCATTAAATTGTTGTTAACATAGAGGCTCATTAAATGTTGTTAACGTCTTAGGGCTCATTAAATTGTTGTAACGCTAGGGATGCATAAATGTTGTAACGTAGGATCATTAAATGTTGTAACGTAGGGCTCATTAAATGTTGTTAACGGTAGGCTCAATTAAATGTTGTTAACGTAGGCGCTCATTAAATGTTAACGTAGGGCCCTCATGTAAATGTTGTAACGTAAGGGCACATTACAGTTGTTAACGTAGGGTGGCTCCATTAAATGTTGTTAACGTTAGGGATCATTAAATGTTGTTAACGTAGGGACATTAAATGTTGTTAACCGGTAGCGCTCATTAAAGTTGTTTAACGTAGGGCTCATTAAATGTTAACGTAGGGATCATTAAAATGTTGTTAACGTAGGACTCATTAAATGTTGTTACGTAGGGCCTCATTAAATGTTGTTACACCGTAGGGGCTCATTAAATGTGGTTAAACGTACGGGCTCATTAAATGTTAACGTGAGGGATCATTAAAATTTGTTAACGTAGGGATCATTAAATGTTGTTAACGTAGGGTCATTAAATGTTGTTAACGTAGGCCTCGTTAAAATCTTGTTAAGGTAGGGCTCATTAAATGTTTGTTAACGTAGGCTCATTTAAATGTTGTTAATGTAGGGCTCATTAAAATGGTTGTTAAACGTAGGGCTCATTTAAAAAAGGTAGTTAACGTAGGCTCATTAAAAGTTGTTTAACGTAGGGGCTCATAAATGTTAACGTAGGGATCATTTAAATGTTTAACGTTAAGGACTCATTTAAATGTTGCTAACGTAGGGCTCATTATATGTTGTTAACGTAGGCTCATTAAATGTTAACGTAGCGGATCATTAAATGCTGTTAACTAGGGCTCATTTAAATGTGGTTAAACGTTAGGGCTCATTAAATGTGTTAACGTAGATCTATTAAATATGTTGGTTGACGTACTCATTAATATGTTGTTAACGGTAGAGGCTCATTAATGTTAATAGTTAACGTAGGGGCTCATTAAATGTGTTAACGTTAGGCGCTCATTTAAAATGTTTAACGTAGGGGCTCATTAAATGTTGTTAACATTAGGGCTCATTAAATGTTGTTAAACGTAGGGTCAATTACAATGTTGTTAACGTAGCGGCTCATTTAAAATGTTTGGTAACGTAGGGAGTCATTATATGTTGTTAACGTATAGTGCTCATTAAATGTTCGTTAACGTAGGGCTCATTTAAATGTTGTTAACGTAGGGGCTCATATAAATGTAACGTAGGGCTCATTAAAATGTTGTTAACGTAGGGCCACCATTTACATGTTGTTAACGTAGGGGGCTCATTAAAATGTTGTTAACGTTTAGGCGATTCATTAAAATGTTGTTAACGTATAGGGCACATTAAATGTTGTTAACGTTGAGGGCTCATTAATGTTGTTAACGAGGGCTCATTAAAATGTTAACGTAGGGATCATTAAAATGTTGTTAACGGTAGGACTCATTAAATGTTGTTAAACGTAGCGGCTCATTAAAATGTTGTTAACGTAGGGGTCATTAATTGTTTGTTAACGTTATAGGGCTCTTAAATGTTTACGTTAGGGCTCATTAATTTAACATAGGGCCCTCATTAAATGTTCGATAAGGCTCATTAAATCTTTGTTAACGTTTATCACTCGGTTAAATTCTACTGGTCTTATACGTACGGATTCCATAAATTTTGTTAATGTAGCTCAATTAAATGTTGTTAACGATAGGGCACATTAAATGTTGTTAACGTAGGGGCTATTTAAATGTTGGTAACGTAGGGGCTGATTAAAATGTTGTTAACGTTAGGGCTCATTAAATTTTCGTTAACGTAGCGGCTCATCTAAAGTTGTTAACGTAGGGCTCATTAAATGTTTAACGTAGGGATCATTAAATGTTGTTAAACGTAGGACTTCATTAAATGTTGTTAACTGTATGGCTCATTAAATGTTGTTAACGAGGGATCTCATTAAATGTTGTTAACGTAGGGCTCATTAATGTTGTTAACGTAGCGGCTCATTAAATGCTTGTTAACGCAGGGCTCATTAAATGTTAACGTAGACTCAATAAATGCTGGTAACGTAGGACTCAGTTAAATGTTGTTAATGTAGGGCTCATTAATGTTAATTGTTAAACGTAGGGATCATAAATGTTAGTGTTGTTAACGTAGGACTCATTAAATTTGTTACGTAAGGGCTCATTAAATGAAATAAGATAAACGTAGGCTCCCATTAAATGTTGTTTAACCTTTTCACGAGTATCAATCCCGGATCCGGGAGCACCCCCCACCCCCACCACACTGATTTAGCATGCGTCCAAGAACTTGTTAGCATCTAAATATCATTAAATCACAAGTCCAGACAACCAATGAAAAGATAAGTCTTTGTGAATATTAAAAGCCACCATTTCAGATTTTAAAATGTTTTACAGGGAAGGACACAATATGTAAATCTATTAGCTAAACCACGTTAGCCAAAGGAGGAGGAATTTTTTCACTCCCAACAGTTTTTCCCTGCGTCAGTAGCTATCACTAATTCGACTAAATAAAAATATATTATAGCCACTAACCAAGAAAACAAATTCATAAGATGACAGTCTGATAACATATTTATGGTATTGCATAAGTGTTTTTTTTTTTTGAAAATGTGCATTTTTCAGGTATAAATCACCAGTTCCTACATTGCACTGCTTTACATTCTGAAAGGTGCCGACCCAGCCAGAATAATTACAGAGACAACTCATATGAACAATTGACTCATTTTTAAAACAGTTCAGAAAAATACACAGCGTACAGATATTGAAAGACCAACATCTGGTGAATCCAAAACAATATTTCAGATTTATAAAATGTTTTATAAACCGGGAAAACAAAAATGTAGCGCTAAATTAGCATAGCTATCACCAGGCAGATTTCGGCTGGGCGCCCACGCAAGACACATAGCACAAAACAGATATGAATAGTGAACATCGTAAATTGGTCTTACTATGGCTCCTCTTTCATCAGAATGTGATCAAAGTGTCCATTTGTCAAGATGAGTTGTTGGTTGCGTTCAGAGTACGTCTTTTTCCCACTCCCATTTAGCACAAGGTACCGGTGGAGTGCACGTATTTCTCAAACGATATAAAATCTAACAACTTGAACACCGCCAAAATCCCTAAAAAAAATTCAAATAATCATGATTAAACTATATTGAAAAAACATACATACGCATGATCTGGTCACCATGTATCAACAAACTTCGACACGGAGATAATAATGGCCGCACAACACCAAGAAAAACGTTAGCTCTATCCATCCAATCGAGAACCGGAAGTTGTCCGCGTCATGCCAAAGATTTTGCTTCTCATTTCACGTCAGTCCAGATGGACAAGACATTTTGTTCCTCTGACGTCCTCTTAAGGACCACCCAGAAGGAAGGCCAGTGAGTTGTTTTCGGGTCATTAGGAGCATGACCATATATAGCAGAAGCTTTGAAGCCAGCACAAAACATCTTGATTTGATGTTCTTCGGTCATGCGAAAGTGCTGTGAAATGACTTCTGAATCACTCAGAGACAAAATTGAAACGGTTTAGAAACTGGAGATGTTTTCTTTCAACGGTATTATTTATATGCATATATTTAAGAGCAATAATTAAAGGAAGAGGCAGTTTAATCTGTTGAGCCATTTATTGCTAATGCGAAAAACAGCACCCCCTGTATTGACAAGAAGTTTTTAACGTTAGGGAATCATTAAATGTTTGTAAAACGGTTAGGGATAATTAGAATTGTTGTTAACGTTCAGGATCATTAAATGTTGTTAATGGTAGGGATCATTAAATGTTGTTAACGTAGGGCTCATTAAATGTGTTTTAACGTAGGGCTCATTAAAAGTGTTAACGTAGGGCTTCATTAAATGTTAACGTAGTTGATCATTAAATGTTGTTAACGTAGGACTCATTTAAATGTTGTTAACGTATGCTCATTAAATGCTGTTAACGTATGGGATCATTAAATGTGTACGTAGGACGCATTAAATGTTGTTAACGTAGGGGCTCATTAAATGTTGTTAACGTAGGGCCTCAATTAAATGTTGTTAACGTACGGGCTCATTAAATGTTAACGAGGGATCATTAAATTTGTTAACGCTAGGACTCAATTAAAGTTGTAACGAGGACTCATTAAATGTTGGTTAATGTAGGCTCGATAAATGTTGTTACGTAGGGATTCCATTAAATGTTGTTAACGTTAGGACGTTCATTAAATGTTGTTGCACGTAGGGCTCATTTAAATGTTGTTAACGGTAGGGCTTCATTAAATGTTGTTAACGTAGGGGCTCATTAAATCGTTTGTTAACGATAGGCCTCATTAAATGTTTGTTAACGTAGGGGATCATTAAATGTTGTTAACGGTGTTTAGGGCTCATTAAATGTTGTTAACGTAAGGCTCATTAAATGTTGTTAAGCGTAGGGCTTCATTAAATGTTGTTTAACCGTAGGGCTCATTAAATGTTTGTTAACGTACGGGCTCATTAAATGTTGTTAAATGTAGGGATCATTAAATGTTTTGTTAACGTAGGGATCTTAAATGTTGTTAACGTAGGGATCATTAAATATTGTTAATTGTAGGGATCCATTAAATGTTGTTAACGTAGGTCGATCATTAAATGTTGTTAAACGTAGGGCTCATTAAATGATGTTAACGTAGGGCTCATTAAATGTTGTTAACATAGGGCACCATTAATGTTGTTAACGTAGGGCCTCAATTAAATGTTGTTAACGTAGGGCTTCATTAAATGTTAACGTAGGGATCTTTAAATGTTGTTAACGTAGGACGCATTAAATGTTGTTAACGTAGGCTCATAAAAAGTGTTAACGTACGGGCTCATTAAATGTTGCTTAACGTGAGGCTCATTAAATGTTGTTAACGTAGGGCTCATTAAATGTTAACGTATGGGATCATTAAATGTTGTTAACGTAGGACTCATTAAATGGTTGTTAAACGGAGGGCTCATTAAATTTGTTAACGTAGGGATCATTAAATGTTGGTTAACGTTAGGACTCATTAAAATGTTGTAACGTAGGGCTCATGTTAAATGTTGGATAACGTAGGGGCTCATTAAATGTTTTTTAACGTAAGGGCTCATTAAAATGTCTGTTAACATAGGGCTCATTAAATGTTTGTAACGTAGGGCTTCATAAATGTTAGTTAACGTAGCAGATCATTAAATGGTGTTAACGTAGGGATTCATTAAATGTTGTAATGTAGGGCTCATTAAATGTTCGTTAACCGTAGGGATCATTAAAATGTTGTTAAACGTAGGCTCATGTTAAATTGTTGTAACGTAGGGCTCATTAAATGTGTTAACGTAGGGTTCATTAAATGTTAACGTAGGATCATTAAAATAGGTTGTTAACGTAGGACCATTAAATGTTGTTAACGTAGGGCTCATTAAATGTTGTTAACGTAAGGATTCATGAAATGTTTGTTAACGTAGGGCTCATGTAAAATGTTGCTTTAGATGTAGGGGCTCATTAATATTGTTTAACGTAGGGCTCATTAAATGTTAACGTAGGCTCATTAAATGTTGTTAACCGTATGCTCCATTAAATGTTTAACGTAGGGACTCATTAAATGTTGTTAACGTAGGACTCATTAAATGTTGTTAAACGTAGGGCTCATTTTAAATGTTGTAACGTAGGGCCTCATTAAATGTTGTTAACGTAGGGCTCATTAATGCTCGTTAATATATGTCTCAATCAGCTCGGGGTAGCATCAGGTTGGAATCTTCATGCTGATAAAAGCTCTAATCAAATTTCAAACATATTTATATGCTTTTGAATGCACTTCTGGTTTTGTTTTCGGAAATACAGTTTACTCAGGATGGAACATTATTAAAATACAGAAAATATCAACACTAAGTGTCTTCCTGCCCTGTCCTTGGTCCTCTCCTTCAGGCCAGACACTACAGGAAGCTGTTCTGTTGAGGCCCAGACACTACATGGGAAGCTGTTCTGTTGAGGCCAGACACTACATGAAGCTGTTCTGTTGAGGCCAGACACTACATGGGAAGTGTTCTGTTGAGGCCAGACACTACATGGAAGCTGTTCTGTTGAGGCCAGACACTACATGGAAGCTGTTCTGTTGAGGCCAGACACTACATGGGAAGCTGTTCTGTTGAGGCCAGACACACTACATGAAGCTGTTCTGTTGAGGCAGACACTACATGGAAGCTTTCTGTTGAGGCCAGACACTACATGGAAGCTGTTCTGTTTGGGCCAGACACTACATGGAAAGATGTTCTGTTTACAGTGAGATAAAGTAGATACACTAAGTTGAATTTCTAAGTTATTAGGGATATTCCTGTTCAAGTTAATAACTCTAAACTGTGTTCTGTTTTCTTTCATTTAATGGAAACTAGGATGACAAGTGGACGAACATCTGAGTTCGCGAACTCAACTCATTTCCCTTAGTCATGCCATCTGTGGATATCTGGCTTGGCCTGGCCTTAAGAATGTGAATTCTCATTTGGTCCAATCTGACAACGACAGAACCTTCACAAATATTTAGCTGTTGGATTAAACACATCCAGTGTCCTGTATGACGATGAGTAAACAGGTTGGGTAAACAGTGAGTCCGTGACGTGGTCTCTGGGTTTTTCGTGTGGCTCCGCGGATGACCATTCTGACACAAATGGCCGCCGTCGTGTACAAGTCAGTGTAAAGATGGACAACGTTAATGGGGGGGGGGCACAATAAAATCTGACTTCATCAAGGGGGGGGGCGCAGTGGCTCACTGGTCTGCGTTACCGACTTCCAAGGCAACCACAAAATGTCCCCCACCTTGTTAGCAAAACATTTTAGCGGCTCCCCTTCTTGACAGGCGGAGAGAAAAATGTTTAAAATAAAAAGGTTTTAGATGTTAAAGTTTAGGGAGCATGAGTTTTACTCACCAAAGTAACAACACTGTGTAGTTAAAGACTAGTAGCTTTAGTTGTAGTTACATATGGTTACCTCAAACTAAAAACATAGTTATATTTTGAAGTTTTTAAACCTATTTAATAACTTATATCCAGATATCTTCGGAAACTACCCACAATGCAAGTGTTTCTCAACGTCATATGGAGAACCTGTGCTATATAGCTGGTTCCAGCTGGCTAACGTTAGCTACTAGCCATGTTAGYATATAATTACATTCCAAACCAAGTGTTCTAGATGCTGGTGAGCTACAATGTACATCCACGAAGAAGAMACMATAGAGCTATATTCATTCAAACCTGCATCTGCTCTTCTCCTCCGTGTTTGGCAGCTGTAGTGGTATACATAGATACAATATCAAAAGTATGTGGATACCCCTTCAAATGAGTGGTTTTGTATATTTCAGCCACACCCGTTGCTGACCAGTGTATAAAAATCGAGCACACAGCCATGCAATCTCCATTGACAAACATCGCAGTAGAATGGCCCGTACTGAAGAGCTCAGTGGCTTTCAAAGTGGCAGTGTCATAGGATGCCACTTTTCATCAGATCGTCAAATCTCTGCCCTGCTAGAGCTGCCCCCGGTCAACTGTAAGTGTTGTTATTGTGAAGTGGAAACGTCTAGGAGCAACAACGGCTCAGCCACAAAGTGGTAGGCCATATAAGTTCACAGAATGTCACCGTCGAGTGCAGAAGCGCATTGCACATAGAAATCATCTGTCCTTGACTTCAACACTCACTACCGAGTTCCAAACTGCCTCTGGAAGCAACGTCAGTCCGCACAACAGCTGTTCRTCAGGAGCTTCATGAAATGGGTTTCCATGGCCAAGCAGCCGCACACAAGCCTAAGATCACCATTCGCAATGCCAAGCTACGGCTGGAGTGGTATAAAGCTCGCCACCATTGGACTCTGGAGCAGTGGAAATTTTCTGTAGTGATCAATCACGCTTCACCACTGGCGGTCCGACGGATGAATCAGGGTTTGGTGGATGCCAAGAGAACGCTACCAGCCCCAATGCATAATGCCAACTGTAAAAGTTTGGTGGAGGAGGAATAATGGCTCCTGGGCTTTTTTTCGATGGTTTGGGCTAGGCCCTTAGTTCCAGTGAAGGGAACTCGTGGTGGGGGGGGGGGGTTGTTGTGTGGGGAAACGTTTTTTTTTTCACCCAATTTGTCCAACTTATCACCTCTAAAGTGTCAATAAACACAAGTATATAACGTGTCGTTACATACCGATTTGAACGTTATGTCGAATTTGAATCACGTTATTAGGGCGGCGCTAAAGTTATCTTCAGAAGTCAACAGTGGCTGTCACCGGGGGGGGCAAACAAACCTACGGACCACCCCAGCTATCCTCATGTACTTTATGCCCTCTCAGACTTTTGGTGTGCACGACACCCCTGGATACACAGTCAATGGTAACTATACAATGGTAATAGGGGGGAGGGGTCACAAGTAGACCTACTGAAAAACATTTTACAGATACCATACTTTATGATTATCTTTACAGTGGGACCATAGAAAACGTGGAAAAAGTAAATGCAGTCCTTTATTGTTCTCATGGTAAAGACGTAACCAGCTTTGAGGATGACCTCCATGGCTTGCTTGCGCCCGCGAAAGCAGCTGTGGTGGATGGCGAAGTGGCCTAGCTTGTTCTGCCTACTGAGCTGTGCCCCGTGCTTCAGCTACAGAGAACAGGACCAGAGATGTGTTAGAGGGGAAGAGGTGGTGGTTTGGACAGAGAACAGGAACAGAGATGTGTTAGGGGGAAGAGGCGGTGGTTTGGGTACAGAAGAACAGAACAGAGATGTTGTTAGGCGGGAAGGAGACAGTGGTTTGGACAGAAACAGGTACAGAGATGTGTTAGGGGTGCAACCAGTGGTTTGGACAGAGAACAGGAACAGAGATGTGTTAGGGGAAGAGCCAGTGGTTTGGACCAGAGAACAGGAACAGAGATGTGTTTAGGTGGAAAAGGGAGGTGGTTTGGACAGAGAACAGGTACAGAGATGCGTTAGGGGGAAGATGGCAGTGGTTTTGGACAGAGAACCAGGAACAGAGATGTGTTAGGGGGATGGCACCAGTGGTTGGACAGAGAACAGGAACAGAAGATGTTAGGGGAAGAGACAGTGGTTGGAGAGAACAGGAACAGAGATGTTATAGGGGGATGAGGCGGTGGTTTGGACAGAGAAACAGGTACAGAGATTGTGGTTAGGGGGAAGAGGCGGTGGTTTGGACAGGAGCGAACAGGAACAAGAGATGTGTTAGGGGGGATAAGACAGTGGTTTGGACAGAGAACAGGAACAGAGATGTTTTAGAGGGGGATAAGACGCGTGTTTGGGACAGAGGACAGGTACAGGAGATGCGTTAGGGGAAGAGGCGGTGGTTTGGAACAGAGAACAGGAACAGAGAGTGTGTTAGGGGGAAGAGGCCGGTGGTTTGGACAGAGAACAGGAACAGAGATGTGTTAGGGGGAAGAGACATGTGGTTTGGGACAGAGAACAGGAACAGAGATGTTTAGGGGAAGAGAACAGTGGTTTGGGACAGAGACACAGGTACAGAGATGTGTTTAGGGGGATAAGACAGTGGTTTGGACAGAGAACAGGTACAGAGATGTGTTCGGGGGATGAGACAGTGGTTTGACGAGAACAGGTCACACAGGAGACCAGGGGGGAAGGGCGGGGTTTTGGACAGAGACACAGGACAGAGGATGTGTTAGCGAGGGGATAGACAGTGGTTGGAGCAGAGAACCAGGTACAGAGATGTGTTAGGGGGAAGAGGCGGTGGTTTGGACAGAGAACAGGTACAGAGATGTGTTGGGGGAAAAGGCAGTGGTTGGGACAGGAACAGGTCAAGATGTGTTAGGGGGAAGAGGCGGGTGGTTTGGACTGAGAACAGGTAAAAGATGTGTTAGGGGGAAGAGGCGGTGGTTTGGACAGAGAACAGGAACAGGAGATGTGTCTACGGGGGAAGAGACAGTGGTTTGGACAGAAACAGGTACAGAGCTGTGTTAGGGGGATGAGACAGGTGGTTTGGACCAGAGAACAGGTACAGAGATGTGTTAGGGGATGAGACATTGGTTTGGACAGAGAACAGGTACAGAGATGTTGTTAGGGGGGGGGGGAGAGGCGGTGGTTTGGGACTGAGAACAGGTACAGAGATGTGTTAGGGGGATGAGACAAGTGGTTTGGACAGAGAACAGGTAAGAGAATGTGTTAGGGGGAATAAGACATGTTTTGGACAGCAGAACAGGTAACAGAGATGTGTTAGGGGGATGAGACAGTGGTTTTGGACAGAGAAAACAGGTACAGAGATGTGTTAGGGGAAGAGGGCGGTGCGTTTGGACAGAGAACAGAGTACAGAGATGTGTTAGGGCGGAAGAGGGCGTGTGGTTTGGACTGAGGAACAGGAACGCGATGTGTTAGGCGGGAAAGAGGCGGTGGTTTGGACAGAGAAAGGAACAGAGATGGTGTTTAGGGGATGGACAGTGGTTTGGACAGAGAACAGAACAGAAGATGTGTTGAGGGGGAAGAGAACAGTGGTTTGGACAGAGAACAGAAGCAGAGATGTGTTAGGGGGGATGAGACATCGTGGTTTGGACAGAGAACAGGACAAGAGATGTGTTCAGGCGGGGATGAGACATGGTCTTGCGCAGAGAACAGGAACAAGATGGGTTAGGGGGAAGAGACAGTGTGTTTGGACAGAGACAGGAACAGGGATGTGTTAGGGCGGATGAGACAGTGGTTTGCGACAGAGAACACGGATCACAGAGATGTGTTAGCGGGAAGAGGCAGGGGCGTTTTGGTAACTCGTTGATTAGCCAGATGGTGCCTTATTATGTGCTATACAAATTAAGACTTCTTGATAGAAAAGTGTTCCGTCACGATCCAACTAGCGTCAATCAATTTAAGTTTGCTCATACAGGAATTGAAGCCGGATATAATCACGGCACCTGGTGAAGTAGCAAGGGCTAAGTGAGCCAGGTTGGTGTATATGGGATGCTAACATTTTTAATCGTTTGATTGGTTAAACTAAACTTTTTCATAATGTTCACAATTATGCGCCCAGCATGAAGTTTCACTTTTAAAAACAGAGTTATGGTTTTCATATTTACTGTATATCGTACTTTACAGCCACGTTTACAGCACATATGTAGTGTGCAATACTCACCAGTAATGGGAGAGAGCCTCTAGTGTTGTGATGAGCAGGCTAACATGAACAGGAGTGTTGCCGCGACACCTTCTAGGTTAGACTCTGTCTTAATAGTGGGACAACAGGAGCTCACAGCACCACAACACACACACAACACACACAACACACACTACACAGTAGGACGAATAAAAGAACGGATAAGTAAGGAAACATAATGAACACACAGAACGACAATATAGTTGGAATAATTTTAAGACGAATAACAAGGCTAAAAAGAATGCATCCGTAGGAGCGTAAAGACAAACAAGCAACAAGACAGTATTGTTGTGGAAGGAAAAAAGTGGAAAAATAGTGAAAAAGATGAAAGAACTGAGCATTACGACAGCAGGGGCGGGAAAGTGTGACAGATTGTGTATTGTGTCGGCTACGACGAGATTAAGATACGATATCCCAATCGACGATGCAGGCAGGAGCGCTATTATCAGGTTCAGCCGTACACATTGCAGGCACGTGAGATTGAGAGGTATTAAGCGAATACAAGTATGATATTAAACGAGTAAGTATCTAACAGAAAAACAACAGTTAGATAATCATGAGAAGAAGGAGCGGAAGCAAGGTACGAAATGCAACGAGAGAACAGACACAACAAAAACATACACACACACCACACACACACACACACACACAACACACACACACACCACACACACACACACACACACACACACACCACACACCACACACACACACCCTCATCACCCATCACACACAACACACACACAACAAAAAGGAGTAATGAGACCGTTTCTGTGATACTTACAACCTCCTCCACCTCTCGGCTTCGCTTGCCACATGGACAGATGGTATTGTCACCCCCAGAAAGACAACAGAAAGGCTGACAAGGTCTACGACAGAGCCAATCAGGTACCAAGACAACCGGGTTCTACGAGCAACAAGGTCCTAGAGCCAACAAGGTCCTGAGCCCAACAAGGGTCAAGAGCCAACAAGGTCCTAAGAGCCAACAAGGTTCTAGAGCCAACAGGTTCTAGAGCGAACAAGGTTCCTAGAGCAAGCAGAGTCCCTCGACCAACAAGGTCCTAGAGCCAACAAGGTCCTAGAGCCAAAGAGTCCCTAAGAGCCAACAAGGTCTACGAGGCCATAACAAGGTTCTAGAACGCAAGGGGTTCCCGGTTCAATCATGTTAGCAAGATGCGTGGCTGTGGCATGCAAACCCTTCTATTCAGGTTTCTCAGCCACACCTGATCTAACCCCAGACTGACCCATCAATTCACTAGTCACGGCCACGCAGCACTCATCAGTCATCCCACGGCTCAGTCACCCACGCCAAGTCACCCACCTCATCACGCGGTCACCCACGGCTCATCACCCACACTCAGACCACTAGTCACCCACACTCATGCCCCACCGCTCATCACTCGCTACACTCCACGTCACCCAACTCAGCCCCACTCAGCCACGCTCATCACCCACGCTAGCAGTCACCGCCCACCGCTCGAGTTCACCCACGCTCAGGTACCCACTCAGTCACCCACACTCAGTCATCCACATCCAATCACACCTCTGGAACACAACGACTCTTAGCTTAATGAACTTCTGTTCAAGATGCCCTTCCCAATGTCTCTCTCCAGGTGATCCGGCGCGTTACATTCATCCACTCATATCCATTCAAATGGATACATTCAAGTCTTGGATCCATTGACCCTTGACCCCTGGCAGACCACTGGGTTACCAGATGCCCTTGTCCCACCAACAGTTTGTTTTTCCACAAATGTGTAATTAACTACAGTTGAAGTTGGAAGTTTACATACACTTAGGTTGGAAATCATTCAAGATCGGTTTTTCAAACCACTCCACAAATTTCATTTTTAACCATCTATAGTTTTGGAAAAGTCGGTTAGGGACATCTACTTTGTGGCATGGCACAAGTCATTTTTCCAACAACTTGTTTACTGACAGATTATTTAACTTATAATTTACAGTAGCAGTTCCAGTGGGTCAGAAAGTTTACATACACTAAGTTGACTGTGACTTTAAACAGCTTGAAAATTCCAGAAAATGAATGTCATGGCTTTAGAAACTTCTGATCAGCTAATGACATCAATTTGAGTCAATTGGAGGTGTACCTGTGGATGATTTCAAGGACTACCTTCAAACTCAGTGTCTCTTTGCTTGACATCATGGGAAATCAAAAGAAATCAGCCAAGACCTGTTGTCCGACTCCAATTCTGGTTCATCCTCGGGAGAAATTTCCAAACACCTGAAGGTATACGTTCATCTGTACAAACAAAGTACGCAAGTAAAAACACCATGGGACCACGCAGCCGTCGATCCAGCTCAGGAGAGTGTTCTGTCTCCTAGAGATGAACGTACTTTGGTGCGAAAAGTGCAAATCAATCCCAGAATAACAGCAAAGAACCTTGTGAAGATGCTGGAGCAAAAGTATCTATATCCACAGTAAAACGAGTCCTATATCGACATAACCTGAAAGGCCGCTCAGCAGGAAGAGAGCCACTGTCCAAAACCGCCATAAAAAAGTCCGACTACGGTTTGCAACTGCATCATGGGACATGAATCGTACTTTTTGGAGAAATGTCCTCTGGTTGATGAACAAAAATATAACTGGTTTGGCCGTAATGACACAATATGTGTTGGGAGAAAAAGGGGGAGTCTTGCAAGCCGAAGAACACCCATCCCACCGTGGAAGCATGGGGGTGGCAGTCATATTTGTGGGGGTGCTTTGCTTGCAGAGGGACTGGTGCAACTTCACAAAATAGATGGCATCATGAGGTATGAAATTATTAGATAGCAGTGGGAGAATCAAGTATTTTGATACACTTGGACGATTTTGCAGGTTTTCCTACTTAACAAAGCATGTATGAGGTCTGAATTTGTTATCATTAGGTACACTTCAAAAATCCAGAAAATCACATTGTATGATTTTTTAGTAGATTAATTGGTGCATTTTATTGCATGACATAGAGTATTTGAATCACCTACCAACCACAGTAAGAATTTCGGCTCTCACCAGACCTGTTTAATGTTTCTTTAAGAAGCCCTCCTGTTTCCACTCATTACCCTGTATTACCTGCACCTCGTTGAGAACTCGTACCGCTGTATAAAAGACATCTGTCCACCACTCACATCAAAACAGACTTCAACCTGCTCACAACGGCAACAGACCAGAGAGCTGTGTACGGACATCAAAGGGATAAATTGGCTGGGATGGGTGCTAGAGGAGCATAGCAAAGCAAGCTTGGTGAGAAGGCAACACTGTTGGCCGGCATTTTAGAAAATGGAAGAAGTTCAAAGATGAACGGTCATCATCCCTCGGTCCTGGGCTCCATGCCAAGATCTCACCTCGTGGGGCAATCAATGATCAGTTGAGAGAAGGTGAGGGATGCAGCAAGAAACTAACACTGCAGGACTGGTCAATGACTGAAGAGAGCTGGGACCAACAGTCTCAAAGAAAACCATTAGTAACACACTATCGCCGTCAATGGAATTAAATCCCTGCAGCGCCGCAAGGTCCCCTGCTCAAGCCAGCGCGTGTCCAGGCCCGTCTGAAGTTTTGCCAATGACCACTGGATGATCCAGAGGAGGAATGGGAGAAGGTTATGTGTCTGAAGAGCCCAAAAATAGAGCTTTTTGGTCTAAACTCACTCGCCGTGTTTGGAGGAAGAAGAAGGATGAGTACAACCCAAGAACACCATCGCCAACCGTGAAGCATGGAAGGTGGAAACATCATTCTTTGAGGATGCTTTTCTGCAAAGGGGACAGGACGACTGCACCGTATTGAGGGGAGGATGGATGGGGCCATGTATCGCGAGATCTTGGCCAACAACCTCCTCCTCAGTAAGAGCATTGAAGTGGGTCGTGGCTGGGTCTTCCAGCATGACAACGACCCCCGAAACACACACAGCCAGGGCAACTAAGGAGTGGCTCCGTAAGAAGCATCTCAAGGTCCTGGTGTGGCCTAGCCAGTCTCCAGACTGAACCCAATAGAAAATCTTTGGAGGGAGCTGAAAGTCCGTATTGCCCAGCGACAGCCCCGAAACCTGAGGATCTGGAGAAGGTCTGTATGGAGGAGTGAGCCAAAATCCTTGCTGTAGTGTGTGCAAATGGTCAAAGCACTACAGGAAACGTATGATCTCTGTAATTGCAAACAAAGTTTTCTGATACCAAAATATTAAGTTCTGCTTTTCTGATGTATCAAATACTTATGTCATGCAATAAAATGCAAATTAATTAATTAAAATCATACAATGTGAATTTTCTGGATTTTTGTTTTAGATTCCGTCTCTCAACAGTTGAAGTGCTTTGTAATGTAGGAAAACTGCAAAATCGGCAGTGTATCAAAACTTGTTCTCCCCACTGTATATTGAAAGCAACATCTCAAGACTTCAGTCAGGAAGTTAATGCTTGGTCGAAAAAATGGGTCTTCCAAATGGACAATGACCCAAGCATACTTCAAAGTTGAGGCAAAATGGCTTAAGGACAACCAAGTCAAGATATGTGGACTGGCCCTCACAAGCCCTGACCTCAATCCTATAGAACATTTGTGGGGCAGAACTGAACAGGCGTGTGCGAGCAAGGAGGCCTACAAACCTGACTCAGTTACACCAGCTCTGTCAGGAGGAATGGGACAAAATTTACCCAACTTATTGTGGGAAGCTTGTGGAAGGCTACTCGAAACATTTGACCACAGTTAAACAATTTAAAGGCAATGCTACCAAATACTAATTGAGTGTATGTAACTTCTGACCACTGGGAATGTGATGAAAGAAATAAAAGCTGAAATTAATCATTCTCTCTACTATTATTCTGCATTTCACATTCTTAAAATAAAGTGGTGATCCTAACTGACCTAAGACAGGGAATTTTTTACTGGGATTAAATGTAAGGAATTGGGAAAACTGAGATTAAATGTATTTGGCTAAGGTTTATGTAAATCCTACTTCAACTGTACAATCATGTTCTCATGTTTCCATTTGGAGCGCAACATCACATTGCTAAAACATACGGCTTAATATATAATTAGGCAGCTGGAAAATATAGACTAATCTAAATGAGCTAATACAGTATAATTCATGAATTCTGATTAGGATCCTCTCCCCTCTCCCATTCCTTTTCAAAAATTCTTCTCTCTCTCTTCTCTCTCATCTCTCTGTCTCTTCCTCTCTCTCTCTCTCTCTCTCTCTCTTCTCTCTCTCTCTCTCTCTCTCTCTCTCTCTCTCTCTTCCTCTCTCTCTCTCTCTCTTCTCTCTCTCTCTCTCTCTCTCTTCTCTCTCTCCAATATAATTAATATTAATTAATTTTCTATTTGAACTTTAAATGTGTTAGAAGATAATGATACGCCTTTCAAACGTTGTATGCCACATTGTGTTCAACATTATCAACAAATGACTTGATGTCTACAAAGAGAATTAGAGTCGTTAAACGGGAGTGATGACGAGTGTGTTGTATATAATGGTCGTTATTGTCAAAATTCAGCTTTTAACAACATCAGAATTGGTAAAAACCATTCTGCATGCCAACATATTAGGCAATAATTAAGAGTGAAGGCAAAGTGATCGTGTCAGAGAAATAAATTTCAAATGTTTTACCGTTGAGACATTTGATGTACCGTCAATTCACTGCGGTGTGTCTGAAGCAACGGTGTGCTAGAGTTCACAAGCTGGCGATGCCTCATCGTGATTGGTTATCCCCCAATTTCAAACACTATCGATGAGCGTCATCACTATCTTTCCTTTGCATGACCTCAAACTGTCGTGATTAACCAGCTGAAATAAACGTTTATGACTTGATTTGTGCGGTCGAGTGATTTTACCATCGTCCTAAAACCTACTCTTAGGAATCCCGTTAAAAACCTGTTTCAAGACAACAAAAAAATCCTAGTTTAGACTTTTTCTGAGACGAGCTTTGTGGATACGGGCCCTCGTCATATCAAGACAACTGGAAACTGAAAAATACAGGGTCAACATGTTTTGTTTAAGTTACTTTTTCCTCAACTTTTCTCTCTAACTTTATAGCAAAGGTTGAAGTGTCATTGTAGCCAGCGACCTCCACATAATAATTCATATAAACAAATGTCATTACGGTCAGAATAACTTAAACGGGAGGCAACAGTCATATAATGATAATTAGCTTAACAGCCAACGTGTAAAATTTAACATTACTATTAAAATCCGTGGCGGGTATTCCGGGAAGCCAAGGGAAGCCAGGCTTCCCCCACAAAAATGTACTCGCAAAAAATAAAAACACATACAAATAATGTATCTTTTGTCTCTCTGTGTTTCATACATTTCCTTCAATTTGCAAGAGGCTGAATGTATCCCACCGGGGAGAAAGCATCCGAGAGAATGAAACAGCRCCCCCTCTGTCTCAGCATGTGTAACCCATCTATTTGATTCTGTCTGGTCAAAAAGAGTATGACATTGTTGTAGCCCGCAGCATGCATGGGAAGCCAGTGAGAGTTTGGCCACCATTGATAAAAAAATATATAAAAATAATAGCCAATCAGCATTGAGCTAAATTGAGTGAGCTCAGCTGTGAATGGTCTTGACCCAACAACAAAAAAAGTGTCAAGGGAAGCCAGATTAGATTTGGCTTCACACCAATCACATTGCATCAGAAGCCAAACGTCATTGACAGAAGAAAAAACTTGAATTGTTGCATCTCGTTGTGTCATTGTCCTCCGGTGGCTAGCTAGCTAAAATAGTCCCTTTCCTAAATTAGCCATGGATGGAGATAGGGATTTGGACTTGTGGTTTTGCTTAATTCTCCGTACTGGTCAATGATTATAACTGTGATTCTGATCCAACCATAAATTCATACATTTTCCCCTCAGAGAATAGTAAATCAGCAGGGTTTTGGAAGGGGAAGTTACGAGCCGGTATAGGCTAAGTAAGGCTCACAGTGTCTCACCTTGACCAGGTGGTTGTGTTGGTGGCTGACCGCCAGGTGTAGAGGAGACATCAAGGCCTTGTTGAGGACGTTGGGTTCGACCCCCAGCTCTAACAGAGCCCTGCAGCTCTCTGACTGGTTCCTCTCCACGGCCCAATGCAGCGGCATAGACCCCTCATCATCATACAGGTTCCACTCTGGGAGGATAGAGGTAGGAAGAGGGTTTGGGTTAAATGTGGAAAGACACAATTTTAGTTGAAGGAATTCAGTTGTACAATCACTAGGTATCCCCCAGTACGAGTGCGGATGGGTGAGGAGGGGTGGAGAGAGGGATGAGAGGTGAGGAAGGGGTGGAGAGAGGGAATGGAGTGAGAAGGAGTGGAGAGAGGGAGGGAGGTGAGGAGGGGTGGAGAGACGGAAGGAGGTGAGGAGGGTGTAGAGAGGGAGGAGAGGAGAGGAGGGTGGAGAGAGGGAAGGAGGTGAGGAGGGGTGAGAGAGGGAGGGAGGTGAGGAGGGGTGGAGAGAGGGAGGGGAGGTGAGGAGGGGTGGAGAGAGGGAGGGAGCGTGAGAGGGGTGGAGAGAGGGAGGGGAGGTGGAGGAGGGGTGGAGAGAGGGAGGGAGGTGAGGAGGGGTGGAGAGAGGGAGGGGAGTGAGGAGGGGTGGGAGAGAGGGAATGGAGGTGAGGAGGGGTGGGAGAGGGATGGAGGTGAGGAGGGTGGCAGAGAGGGAGGGGAGGTGAGGAGCGGTGGAGAGACGGAAAGGGAGGTGAGGAGGGGTGGAGAGAGGGAGGGAAGGTTGAGGAGGGGTGGAGAGAGGGAGGGGAGGTGAGGAGGGGTGGAGAGAGGGAGGGGAAGTGAGGAGAGGTGGAGAGGTGATGAGAGGAGGAGTGGGAGAGAGGGAGGGAGGTGAAGGAGGGTGGAGAGAGGGAGGGGAGGTGAGGAGGGGTGGAGAGAGGGAAGGGAGGTGAGGAGGGGTGGAGCGAGGGAGGGGAGTGAGGAGGGGTGGAGAGAGGGAATGGAGGTGAGGAGGGGTGGAGAGAGGGAATGGAGGTGAGGAGGGTGGAGAGAGGGAGGGAGGTGAGGAGGGGTGAGAGAGGGAGGGAGGGGAGGTGAGGAGGGTGGAGAGAGGGGGGGGGGTGAGGAGGGGTGGAGGAGGGAATGGAGGTGAGGAGGGGTGGAGAGAGGGAGGGGAGGTGAGGAGGGGTGGGAGAGGGAGGGGAAGGTGAGGAGGGGTGGAGAGGGAGGGAGGTGAGGAGGGGTGGAGAGAGGGAGGGAGGGTGAGGAGGGTGGAGAGAGGGAGGGGAGGTGGGAGGGGTGGAAGAGAGGAGGGAGGTGAAGGAGGGGTGGAGAGAGGAGGGGAGGGTGGGAGGGGTGGAGAGGGAGGGAGGTGAGGAGGGTGGAGAGAGGGAAGGGAGGTGAGGAGGGGTGGGAGAGGGAGATGGAGGTTGAGGAGGGGTGGTGCAGAGAGGGAGGTAGGTGAGGAGGGGTGGAGAGAAGGGAGGTGGAAGGTGGAAGAGAAGCGGAGGGAGACGGGAGGAAGAGGTGGAGGTGAGCGGGTGGAGAGAGGGAATGGGGTAGGAGGTGGAGGAGCGGGTGGAGGAGTGAGAGCGGGGAAGGGAGGTAGGGTAGAAGGAATGAGGGAGGGGTGGAGAGCGAGGAGGGAGGAGGGAGAGGGGGGTGAGGAGAGGTGTGAGAGAGTGAGGGGGGGGGTGGAGAGGAGGGAAGGAAGGTGAGCTTAGACAGGGTGATAATGGGGAGGAGAGTGGGAGGTGAGGAGAGGAAGAGGGGGGTGGAGATGTGGTGAGAGGTGAGGATGGGTGATATGGGAAGGAGAGTGGGAGGTGAGAGAGGAGAGGAGGGGTTGGAGAGTGTGGTGAGGTGAGGATGGGTGATTTGGAGGAGAGTGGGGGGTGAGGAGAGGAGAGGAGGGGTGGAGAGTGTGGTGAGAGGTGAGGATGGGTGATATGGCGGGGAGAGTGGGAGTGAGGAGGGTGAGGAGGGGTGATATGGAAGGGAGAGTGGGAGGTGAGAGAGAGGAGAGGGAAGGAGAGTGAGAGGAGAGGAGAGGAGAAGGAGAGGAGGGAGAGGAGAAGGAGAGGAGAGGAGAGGAGAGGAGAGGAGGAGATGGAGAGGAGAGGAGAGGAGATTGGGGCGGAGAAGA
>NW_019942670.1:229448-248242 GCF_002910315.2 Salvelinus sp. IW2-2015 | reverse complement strand
AGTATGCAGATACACACACAGTCACGCGGATAAACAGACGCATACACAAAAGGCAATGACGGTACACCACACACACACACACACCACACACACACACACACACACACACACACACACACACACACACACACACACACACACACACCACACACACCACCCAACACACACACACACAACACACACACACACACGCAATTAGCAGAGGAAAAGGATAAGTAAATAAATATTTTTTTAAATCAAACAGAACTCAGTTGAACAACCATGTTCTAGTGTGCGTCCAAATAGGATCACATTCCATAAATAGTGCACTACTTTTAACCAGAACCCTATGGACCCTGGTCGAAAGAAGTACACTACATAGGGAATAGGGTGCGTTTGGGACGCCCCCCTAGAATGACATGGCGCTGAGCGGGAGCCTCACCATCTCTGTGTGTGTTGCTGCAGATGAACCTGATAACAGGGATGTTTCCTGCACCAGCAGCGTGGTGGACCAGAGAGGCACCAGAGTCATCCTGTTCCCTCAGTACCCCTGGGTCTCTCCTCACCAAGCCTCCAGCTGGGATACATCACCTCCCCGGAGCCCACTGGACAGAGGTGAGGAACGATGGAGACAGAGGTAAGGAACCGATGGGACAGAGGTAAGGAACCGATGGGGACAGAGGTAAGGAACCGATGGGGTCCAGAGGTGAGGAACCGATGGGGACAGGGGTAAGGAACCGATAGGGACAGGCGGTAAGGAACGATGGGGACAGGGGTAAGGAATCAATGGGGACAGGGGTAGGAATCAATGGGGACAGGGGTAAGGGACATGGGGACAGGGGTAAGGAACCGATGGGGACAGGGTAATGAATCGATGTGAACCGAGGTAAGGAACGATGGAGACAGAGGTAAGGAACCGATGGAGACAGAGGTGAGGAACCGATGGGGAGACAGAGGTAAAGGAACCGATGGGGACAGAGGTAAGGAACCGATGGGGACAGAGGGTAGGAACCGATGGAGAACAGAGGTAAGGAACCGATGGAACAGAGGTAGGAACCGAGTGGAGAACAGAGGTAAGGACCGATGGGGACAGAGGTAAGGAATCGTGGGGACAGAGGTGGGAACCGATGGGACAGAGGTGAGGAACCGGTGGGGACAGAGGTAAGGAAAAGGTTAATTCCATTTCCTTCAGTCAACTCAGGTAAACTGAAACGATTTATATGTATTGTATGACATCACATTTCCTGTTTCTGCCAGAGAGGCCCTGTTTTATCTCCCTGAATATAATCCAAGGACCAAGCTACTATACTAGATGACATTGGTGAAGACTGGAGAGAGAGGCTGTTACCTCAGTCCTGGGTCGTGTTGAGTGTAGGCACACGAACAGAAAAGGCACACAGAAATCAGCATTAACAGGTGCTAGCTAGCAAGCTAGGTATTTCTGTCACTATTACAGGACATTCTCCTTAATGCCTGGTCCACATTATCTCGTGTAGAAAACCGAAACGAAAAGCACAGTTTATCATTGAACAAGTTCAGGGATGTGTTCATCAGGACCCAAAGTTAAAGAAATGGGCCCAATCGGAAAGGGACCTAGCTGAATTTCACTAATAGAAACACGTGCCTTCTGTTGCATAACATTTTGCTACGGTTTGCACAAATGATAATGACCCTGGTGGTAGAGCTTTCGTGTCAGTGTTTCCTCCTTTCRCTTTTTTTTCTTGTTTTGTGCCTAAAGCAGAAAATGATGGACGTTATCAACATCTTGTCACACAGGTAGATGTGTGTGGGCTTCTGTTTTTTAATCCAACTCTACTGTGTGTCACATAAAAACTCAAAACAACTGTTCAGCATAAAGTGACAATTAGCCGTTGGTAGTGTCTGTAGGAAGGATGTGACGATAACATGGCCATATTGTGCTTCTACACCTGCATTACTAGCTGTTTGGGGTTTTAGGCTGGGTGTCTGTACAGCACTTCGAGATATTAGCTGATGTACGAAGGGCTATATAAAAATAMAATTGATTGATTGATATTATTGATGTATAAGGTAAGGGCTGTATGGACCGTCTGAGGGGAGCCTATGTGTTTTCTAGTGGAGTCATAACCCATCATTACTCTGGAGTTTAAACTCTACAAAAGGGCTGTGTCCTAAAGAGTACCCCAATCCCCTATACTCAGAGTGTACAAAAGATTAAGAACACCCTCTTAATATTGAGTTGCAACCCCGCCTTTTGCCCTCAGAACAGACTCAATTCGTCAGCGCAGGGACTCTACAAGGTGTCGAAAGCGTTCCACAGGGATGCTGGCCCATGTTGACCCCAATGCTTCCCACAGTTGTGTCAAGTTGGCTGGATGTCCTTTGGGTGGTGGACCATTCTTGATAAACACAGGAAACTGTTGAGCTTGAAAAACCCAGCAGTGTTGCAGTTCTTGACACACATCGGTGCACCTGGCACGTACTATCCCGTTCAAAGGCACTTAAAAAATCTGTCTTGCCCATTCACCCTCTGAATGGCACACTTACACAATCCATGTCTTAATTGTCTTAAGGCTTAAAAATCCTTCTTTAACTTGTCTTCTCCCCTTCATCTACACTGATTAAAGTGGGTTTATCTTCACTAGGGTAGGGGGCAGCATTCGGAATTTTGGATGAAAAGCGTGCCCAAATTAAACTGCCTGCTACTCAGGCCCAGAAGCTAGGATATGCATATAATTATTAGATTTGGATAGAAAGCACTCTAAAGTTTCCAAAACTGTTAAAGTAATGTCTGTGAGTATAACAGAACTGATATGGAACTGATACTATTATTTTGAAAGGCTGTTTTTCCATTGAAAGCCTATCCACCATACAAAGACTTAGGACCCAGTTCACGAGCTCCGTGGCTTCCTCTACATGTGGCCAGTCTTTAGGCATTGTTTCAGGCTTTTATTCTGAAAAATTAGGGAGATAAAGCACGTTCAATGAGGACAGTGGACATTTCCAGCCATACGCCTGATCGGGAATGTGCCTTTCTTGTTTCTCCTTTCCTATTGAAGAAGCTTTTGTCCGGTTGAAATATTATTGATTATTTATGACAAAAACAACCTGAGGATTGATTTTAAACATCGTTTGGCATGTTTCTACTAACTTTTATTGTACTTTTTAAAAACTTTTCGTCTGGACTTAGTCCACGCGCCTTCTGCATTCGGACTACTGGACAAAACGCGCAAACAAAAAGGAGGTTTTTGGTCATAAAGAGGGACATTATGTAACGATCTTCTTCATCTGATGAACAGGAAGGATTGGACCAAAATGCAGCGTGGTAAGTGTTCATGCTTTATTGAAAACTGAACACTAAATAACAAAGTGAATAAACAAAAATCGAAACAGTCCTGTAAGGTGCAACAACACAAAACAGAAAACAACTGCCCACAAAACACAGGTGGAAAAAGGCTACCTAAATATGGTTCTCAATCAGAGACAACGATAGACAGCTGCCTCTGATTGAGAACCACATCCGGCCAAACATAGAACAAAAACATAGAATGCCCACTCCAACTCAACCTTGACCAACCAAAATAGAGACATAAAAAGGATCTCTAAGGTCAGGGCGTGACACATTATCGAACAAAACAAACATTTATTGTCTAACACGGAGAACTGGTAGTGCCACCAGATGAAGATCATCAAAGGTAAGTGATTCATTTGAATGCTATTTCTGACTTTTGTGACACATCTCCTTGTTTGTAAAATGGCTGTATGGGTTTCTGTGGTTAGGAGCTCACCTAACATAATCGCAAAGTGTGCTTTCGCCGTAAAGCATTTTTTWAAATCTGACTCAGCGGTTGCATTAAGGAGCAGTTTATCTATAATTCCATGCTTAAAACCACTTGACGCTAGGGGTAAGATATTTTTTTTATTTTTAAATAACGTTCCCAAGGTAAACAGACTATTTCTCAGGTCCAGATCGTAGAATCTGCATATATTTAAGAATTAGGTAGAAACATCATTTCAAAACTGGTCAAAATATTGTCTGTGAGTATAACAAAATGATTTGCAGGTAAAACCTGAGGAAATCTAAGGAAGTTTTTATTTATTTAAATTTGATCTGTGTTTCCTGCCCGTCTTTCTCTCATTTAAAGGGGTATCAACCAGATTCCTTTTCAGGCTGTGACCAGGCTTTAGACATAGTTTCAGGCTTTTATTTTTGAAAAATGAGCGA
This sequence comes from Salvelinus sp. IW2-2015, assembly GCF_002910315.2. Taxonomy (NCBI): domain Eukaryota; kingdom Metazoa; phylum Chordata; class Actinopteri; order Salmoniformes; family Salmonidae; genus Salvelinus; species Salvelinus sp. IW2-2015. The sequence continues at coordinate 244,059 of NW_019942670.1, read as the reverse complement.
GATTTTTCAAACTAGTCAGGTGTCCTTTGATTAGTTCCTGCGCGCAAGAGGGGTGGCTCTCCATTTTCTTTCTCTCTTTTATTGAATAGGTTTACAGTCCGGTTGAAATTTTATTGATTTTGTTTGTTAAAAACAACCTGAGGATTGATTATAAAAACATTTGACATGTTTCTACGAACATTACGGATACTTTTTGGAATTTTCGTAGAACAGAACGAGGTTTGGTTTTCTGAACATAACGCACAACCCAAATGGCGTTTTTTTGTTTTTTTATCGAACAAAAAGAACATTTGTTGTGTAACTGGGGTCTCGTGAGTGCAAACATCCGAAATTATCAAAGGTAAGCGATTAATTGTATTGCTTTTCTGACTTTCGTGACCATGCTAATTTGGGCTAGCTGTTGTAGCATTGATTGATACACTCACAAAAGCTTGATTGCTTTCGCTGCAAAAAGCATATTTTCAAAATTCTGCTAATTTGTTTGAGAGAATGCATTTCTGAACATAAGCGCAATGTAAACTGAGATTTTTGGATATAAATATGAACTTTATCGAACAAAACATACATGTATTGTGTAACATGAAGTACTATGAGTGTCATCTGATGAAGATCATCAAAGGTTAGTGATTCATTTGATCTCTATTTCTGCTTTTTTGTGACTCCTCTCTTTGGCTGGAAAAATGGCTGTGTTTTTCCGTGACTAGGTACTGACCTAACATAATCRTTTGGTGTGCTTTCGTCATAAAACCTTTTTGAAATCGGACACTGTGGTTGGATTTACAAGAAGTTTATCTTTAAAATGGTGGATAATACTTGTATGTTTTGAAGAATTTTAATTATGGGATTTCTGTTGTTTTGAATTTGGCGCCCTGCAATTCCACTGGCTGTTGTCGAAGTGGGACGCTACTGAGGGATCATAGCTTTCACCTGGATTCACCTGGTCAGTCTATGTCATGGGAAGAACAGGTGTTCTTAATGTTTTTAACACTCAGAGTCCTATGTAACTTTACATGTGTCCCAATTGGCACCCTGTTTCCTATGGGCTCTGGAATAGGGTGCCATAGGGCTCTGGTCAAAAGTAGTGCACTATGTATAGGGAATAGGGTGCCATAGGACCCTGGTCTAAAGTAGTGCACCATATAGGGAGGAGGGTGATTTTGCGACAGTCAATATTTTGCCCTAAAACAACTTCATCTTATACCTAGATTGTGTGTATTAGGAATTTGATGTGAATTGTTGAACAAGAACACAAACATTTTGCTACACTCACAATAACATCTGTGCTAAACAAATGTATGTGATCAATACAATTTGATTTGATTTGATCCCTCCGTTATTGAGAGAATAATGACTATTTTATTGAATGAGGATCAATATTGGGACGTGGCCTCTCTCGGAGACTGTGGTTGTAGCTATCCAATTAATTATCTCTCCTGGCATCAACTTCAATTCTCTTTAGATTAGAGAAGTATTGGCTTGATTCATGCATATAGAAGTGTGAAATAGCTTTGTCCTCAGGCAAGTGCACAGCCATGGAACCATACTTAAAATAGCATTTTAAATAGCAAGTGTCTACTAGAGGTGAAATACTGAGTGTTAACTCGGTTTCAATCAGAAAGAGTTGAAAATCACTGAAAGAGTTGAACGAGTATATGCTATAGTGGTTGTTGGCTGTTTTTCTACTTCCTGCACTGAGCTGAAATAGGTTACAGAAAGTTCCAAGGTTGATGTCAATTCCATTTCACTTCCTGTCTATAAAGGAAGTACACTGGCATTTAAATTCCTGGCAATACAGGAAGTACACTGAGATTTCAATTCCAATGATCATGAATTGGTTTTAATGGGGAACATTCATCAATCCAGCATCAGCAATTATATACAGGGGGCTGGTGGGAAGAGTTGTAGGAGGATGGGCTCATTATAATGGCTGGAATGGAACAAATGAAACAGTCAAACATGTGGGTTCCACATGTYGATGTGTTTGATACCGTTCCATTGATTCCGTTCCAGCCATTTCAATGAGCCTGTCCTCCTATAAATTACCCACCAGGCTCCTCTGATATACATCATTGGTTTCCACCACTGCTTTAGCCTGTTAGATCGGACTCCCGAGTGGAGAGGGGCTCCCGAGTGGCGCAGCGGTCTAAGGCACTGCATCTCAGTGCTGGAGGCGTCACTACAGACCGTGGTTAGATTCCATGCTGTATCACAACCGGCTRTGATTGGGCGGCACACAACTGGCCCAGCGTCGTCCGGGTTAGGGTTTGGCTGCGGTAGGCCATCATTGTAAATAGGATTAACTGACCTGCCTAATTAAATAAAGGTCAAATGAAATAAATGGAATGGTATAATGTAGATTTCCAGCTAAATAGACATAACAAAAAGTCTTTACTTACCATGAGARGACCATGAACAATATACAGTGTAGTAATACTGAGTAGTTGTAGAAAGGTCTGGAACTCACCTTTCTAGTAAACATAATGATAGTTGTTGAGGTCACTGTTCAGGACTCRAGCTCAAGTACATAAGTGCATTGAACAAATATGAGTAAACTGTAAACATATATACAGTGGGGCAAAAAAGTATTTAGTCAGCCACCAATTGTGCAAGTTCTCCCACCCTAAAAAGATGAGAGAGGCCTGTAATTTTCATCATAGGTACACTTCAACTATGACACACAAAATGAGAAAAAGAAATACAGAAAATCACATTGTAGGATTTTTTATGAATTTATTTGCAAATTATGGTGAAAAATAAGTATTTGGTCAATAACAAAAGTGTATCTCAATACTTTGTTATATACCCTTTGTTGGCATCATGAGGTATGAAAATGATGTGAATATATTGAAGCAACATCTCAAAACATCAGTCAGGAAGATAAAGCTTGGTCGTAAATGGGTCTTTCAAATGGACAATGACACCAAGCATACTTCCAAAGTTGAGGCAAAATGGCTTAAGGACAAAGTCAAGGTATTGAAGTGGCCATCACAAAGCCCTGACCTCAATCCTATAGAAAATGTGTGAGCAGAACTGAAAAAGTGTGTGCGAGCAAGGAGGCCTACACACCTGACTCAGTTACACCAGCTCTGTCAGGGGGAATGGGCCAAAATTCACCCAATTTATTGTGGGAAGCTTGTGGAGGGCTACCCAAAACGTTTAACCCAAGTTAAACAATTTAAAAGCAATGATACCAAATACTAATTGAGTGTATGTAAACTTGTGATTAAAGAAATAAAAGCTGAAATAAATTATTCTCTCTACTATTATTCTGACATTTCACATTCTTAAAATAAAGTGGTGATCCTAACTGATCTAAAACAGGGAGTTTTTACAGGGATTAAATGTCAGGAATTGTGAAAAACTGAGTTGAAATATATTTGTCTAAGGTGTATGGAAACTTCCTACTTCAGCTGTATTTTATTATTGTTTAACCTTCATTTAACTTGTCAAGTCAGTTGATAACAAATTCTTATTTTTAATGACAGCCTAGGAACAGTGGGTTAACTGCTTTGTTCAGGGGCAGAACGACAGATTTGTACCTTGCCAACTCAGGGATTTTGGTTACTAGCCCAATGCTCTAATCACTAGGCTACCTGCTGCCTCAACATGTCCAAACATTTGCATGGTCGTTTCAATGGTTGTGATTACACTGTTGATTTTGTCTGTTCCTCCCAGTCAGGCTACGTCCCAAATGCCACCCTATTCCCTACACAGTGCACTACTTTAGACCAGAGCCCTATGGCACCCTATTCCCTACACAGTGCGCTACTTTAGACCAGAGCCCTATGGCACCCTATTCCCTACACAGTGCACTACTTTAGACCAGAGCCCTATGGGGACAGGGTGCCATTTGGAACGCGTATCTGAGTCAGTGATGTCACTGACGTGGAACGAGAGTGTTGTTTCTGTGCGACCCTTGAACAAACAGACAGACATTATTTATATAATGAGGAGCTGCCTGGATGGAACTTAATTTGCATCATGTGAAGTCATATCTCCTGTCCTATGCATCTGTCCTGTACAGGTAGGTAGTAGGAAGCCTAGCCGTTAAGAGAGTTGAGCCAGTAACAGAGAGGTCGCTGGTTCGACTCCCTGAGCCGACTAGGTGAAAATGCTGTCGATTTGCCCTTGAGCAAAGCACTTAACTGTAAGTTGCTCTGGATAAGTGTCTACTAAATGACCTTGAAGCTATTGGCTGGGTATTACTGTAAGTTGCTCTGGATAAGTGTCTACTAAATGACCTTGAAGCTATTGGCTGGGTATGACTGTAAGTTGCTCTGGATAAGTTATTGGCTGGGTATTACTGTAAGTTGCTCTGGATAGAGTCTACTAACATGACCTTGAGTATTGGTTACTATTATATGGACCGGTGTTTTTCCAATGGGACACTGATCGTGTCGATCAAGACTTTTGAGTCCAGGCTGTGACTGAAAGCTTTGCTTCCGTCGTCCAAACCATTGGAAGAGAGGATTCCAAGGTTCTTCTCTTGAACCTGCTCCTCCAATGGGCTTTGAGATTAATTCGACCTGCTCCTCCAATGGGCTTTGAGAATAATTGGCCCTGCTTCTCCAATGAGCGTTGAGATTAATTGTTGACTAGATAGGACCTAATAGAACCCTAGAAATGGACAAAAAAAACGTATTCTACTAACACAGTCAGAAAATAACATCACGTTGTTCCACTTTTAACTGTGATATAGCTCAGTGTTATTAGACTTCCTGTCATTGCCAGTGCAGTGGGAAGAGGCTGTGTACAAAATGGCACCCTATTCCCTTTATAGTGCACAACTTAGTATACAATGAGTGTGCCAGACATTAGGAACACCTTCCTAATATTGGGTTTCACCCCCTTTTGCCCTCAGAACAGCCTCTCTCATCACACTTCTCTCTCTGTCTCTGTCTCTCTGTCTCTGTCTCTGTCTCTCTCTCTCTCTCTCTGTCTCTCTCTCTCTCTCTCCATCTCTCTCCATCATCTCTCTCCCTACTCTGATTTTCTTTTATTCTCCCTCTCTTCTATATCTTTCCTTCTTTAATTTGGGAAACATACACTGTCTACTAAACATTAAGCACACCTTCCTAGTATTGAGTTGCAGTCACTCTAATATTGAGTTGCAGTCACTCAGAACAGCCTCAATTCGTCGGGGCATGGACTCTACAAGGTGTTGAAAGTGTTCCACAGGGATGTTGGCCCATGTTGACTACAATGCTTCCCACAGTTGTGTCAAGTTGGCTGGATGTCCTTTGGGTGGTGGACCATTCTTGATAAACACGGGAAACTGTTGAGCTTGAAAAACCCAGCAGTGTTGCAGTTCTTGACACAAACCGGTGCGCCTGGCACTTCAATCGTTTGTCTTGCCCATTCACCCTCTGACATACACAATCCATGTCTCAATTGTCTCAAGGCTTAAACATACTTCTTTATTTAACCTGTCTGCTCCCCTTCATCTACACTGATTGAAGTGACATCAATAAGGGATCATAGCTTTCACCTGGTCAGTCGGTGTCATGGAAAGAACAGGTGTTCCTAATGTTTTGTTTATAATCACAGGAAATGACTTGACTGTTTTGCCTCCATGCGCAATGTGTTACCTTTAACAGTTCACCGCATGACTTGTACTGTGTGTGTGTGTGTGTGTTTGTCTCTGTGCGTGCGTGCGTGTCTGTCTGTCTGTCTGTCTGTCTGTCTGTCTGTCTGTCTGTCTGTCTGTGTGTCTGTGTGTCTGTGTGTCTGTGTGTCTGTGTGTCTATGTGTGCGAGTGTGTGTCTGTGTGTGTCTGTCTTGTTATTCCATCCTGATAACATATTGGTATAGTAATGATCAAACAGCCAATGATATTAGCACGTTAATGTCGCCAGGAACAATTGCGCTTTACGACTTCACAATACTAAGTTGTCTTGAGTGGTTCCCACAGTAATATGAAACATATAATGCCATTGATGCAATCGTACATCACTTCCTGACCACAGATTTTAAACTGAGACTTTTAAACATTTGAACATAGAACTCAGAAAGATATAGAGGAAGCAGTGACTGATGCAGTACAGGTCAGCGATGTACTAGTTGTCGTCARTAAACACCTCTGTATAAACAACAGGTTGCTTTCGGATCAGAATTCAAGAAGCGAAAGTTAAACATTGCCAATGGCACAATCAATTTAATAAGCATGGACGAATGAAACGTTTAAAATGAGAGTAGAAAAAGTTTATAATTGGCTAGGTAACAACAAAATACATCTAGATGTATTAATTTAAAAAAACATATTTCCAACAATCCTGTTTCTGTTACCAGTACATAAGAAAGCCATAGAAAGACAAGGGTTTATGCCTACTTACCTATTTAGTGGTTAGGAAGGTTGGATGGCTGGCTGGATGGCTTGTTTGGCCTGGTTGGCTGACTGGTTGGCTGGCTGGCTGGCTGGCTGGCTGGTTGGCTGCCTGGCTGGTTGGCTGGCTGGTTGCTGGCTGGCTGGCAGGCTGGCTGGTTGGCTGGCTGGCTGGATGGCTTGTTGGCTGGCTGGCTGGTTGGCTGGCTGCTGGCTGGCTGGCTGCTGGCTGGCTGGCTGGCTGGTTGGCTGGCTGGCTGCCTGGCTGGCTGGATGCTGTTTTGGTTGGCAGCTGACTGGTTGGCTGACTGGTTGGCTGGCTGGCTGCTGGCTGGCTGTTGGTGGCTGGCTGGTGGCTGGCTGGCTGTGGTTGGCTGGCTGGCTGGCTGGCTGGCTGGCTGGTTAGCTGGTTGGCTGGCTGGCTGGTTGGCTGGTTGGCTGGCTGGCTGGATGCTGACTGTCCTCTCTCTGAGTAAGCAGTCTGCTGCGGTCTGGTCTGTCTCCCGGGATGAGTGGAGTGCGCTGGTTGATGTACTGGTAGTGTAGTGGTCACAGTTTCGAGACATCCCATTCAGCCAGGGTTCAAATAGTATTCAAAACGTTCAAACATTTTTCAGCGTTTTTTTAAAAAATCTGTCTGGAGTGCCAGATGGGCGTGGTTTGCACTCTTTGTGACTATTCTATTGGTTCCATTGTGCCAGGCAAGCCTCATCAAACCCAGATAAAAAAGTATTTACAATTATTTTGATAGTATTTGAACCATGATTGATCCCATTACAATAGCTCCTAGCTCTGTCAAACTCACTCTGGACTGAGCTTGTTTCATTGTCCCCTCTAACAGGGGCTGATTTAGACACAGAACACAAGGTGTGTGCAATTTACTGTCAGGTTAGAACAGAAAAGTAGTGGGGTCTCCCGAGTGTGCCGCAGTCTAAGGTGTTACTACAGCCGGGTTCATTCCGGCTGTGCCACAACACCAGTGGTCGGGAGTCATAGGACGGCGCACATTGGCCAGAGTCAAAATAATAAATCAATTATAAAGCTCTTGGGAACTCAATGGGGTAAGTTGAAATACCCAGTTCCTAGAGGGTCAGAGTTGAATACCAGTTCTAGAGGGTCAGGTTGAATACCCAGTCTAGAGGGTCATGAGTTGAATACCCAGTCGCTAGAGGTCAGAGTTGAATACCCAGTTCTAGGGTCAGAGTTGAATACCCCATTTCTAGAGGGTCGAGTTGAATACCAGTTCTGAGAGGGTCAGAGTTGAATACCCAGTTCTAGGAGGGTCAGAGTTGAATACCCAGTCTAGAGGGTCAGAGTTTGATATACACCAGTCGAGATGGGTCAGAGTTGAATTTTACCCCAGTCCTAGAGGGTCAGTAGTTGAATTTACCCCAGTCCTAGAGGGTCAGAGTTGATACCCCAGTCCGAGAGGGTCAGAGTGAATCCCCAGTTCTAGAGGGTCAGAGTTGAATACCCCAGTCCTAGAGGGTCAGAGTTGAATACACCAGCCCTAGAGGGTCAGAGTTGAATACCCCGTTCTAGAGGGTCAGAGTTGAATACCAGTCTAGAGGGTCAGAGTTGATACCCCAGTTCCGAGAGGGGTCGAGTTGAATACCCCAGTCCTGAGGGTCAGAGTTGAATACCCAGTCTAGAGGTCCACAGTTTGATACCAGCGAGAGGGTCAGAGTTGAATACCCCAGTTCTAGAGGGTCAGAGTTGAATACCAGTTTAGAGGGTAGAGTTGAATACCCAGTCTAGAGGGTCAAGAGTGAATACACCATTTAGAGGTAGAGTTGAATACCAGTCCTAGAGGGTCAGAGTTGATACCCTCATTAATTTAGAGGGTCAGAGTTGAATACCCAGTTCTAGAGGGTCAGAGTGAATACCCCAGTTCTGAGGGTCAGAGTTGAATACCCAGTTTCTAGAGGTCAGAGTTGGAAATAACCCAAGTTCTAGAGGGTCAGAGTTATGACAGTGAATCCCCAGTGTTAAGAGGGTCAGAGTTGAATACCCAGTCCTAGAGAGGTCAGAGTTGATATCCAGTTCTAGGGGTCAGAGTTGAATGACCCCAGTCTAGAGGGTCAGAGTTGAATACACAGTCTAGAGGTCAGAGTTGAATACCCCAGTTCTAGGGTCAGAGTTGAAACTAACCCAGTCCTAGAGGGTTCAGCAGTTGAATACCCAGAGAGTCCGAGTTGCAGAGGGTCAGAGTTGAATACTCCAGTTCTAGAGTTTGAGTGTATTATCCATTCTATGAGGTCAGAGTTGAATACCCTATATCCATGAGGGTAGAGTGAATTTAGACCTCAGTTTTCTAGAGGGTCAGAGTTGAATACCCAGTCTCTAGAGGTGTCAGAGTTGATATACCCCAGTTCTAGAGGTCTGAGTTGAATACCCAGTTCTAGAGGGTCAGAGTTGAATACCCAGTTCTAGAGGGTCAGAGTTGAATCCAGTTCTGAGGGTCAGAGTTGAATACCCAGTCCTTAGAAGGGAGGTTGAATACCCCAGTCTCTAGAGGTCAGATTTGAATACCCCAGTTCTAGAAGGTCAGAGTTGAATACCCGTTCTAGAGGGTCAGAGTTGATACCCAGTTCTAGAGGGTCAAGAGTTGAATACCCCCAGTCTAGAGGGTCGAGTTGAATACCCAGTCTTAGAGGTCAGAGGTTGAATACCCCGTTTCTAGAGGGTCAAGTTGAATACCCAGTCTAGAGGGTCCAGAGTTTGAAACCCCAGTCTAGAGGGTCAGAGTTGAATACCCCAGTCCTAGAGGTCGGAGTTGAAATACCCCAGTTCTAGAGGTCAGAGTTGAAATACCGCCAGTTTACAGAGGGTCAGAGTTGAATAACCCAGTTCTAGAGGGTCAGAGTTTGATACCCCAGTTCTAGAGGGTCAAGTTGAATACCCGCAGTCTAGAGGGTCAGAGTTGAATAACCCAGTTAAGTCAGGTATACCCAGTTCTAGATGGGTCAGATTACCGCGTTTCTAGAGGCAAAGTACCGCCAGTTCTAGAGGGTTAAGTTGAATACCCCCAGTTCTAGAGGGTCAGAGTTAATACTCCAGTCTAGAGGGTCAGAGTTGAATACCCCAGTTCTAGAGGGTCAGAGTTGAATACCCAGTTCTAGAGGGTCAGAGTTGAATACCCAGTCTAGAGGGTCAGAGTTGAATACCCAGTTCTAGAGGAGGTCCAGAGTTTGAATACCCCAGTCCTAGAGGGTCAGAGTTGATACCCAGTCTAGAGGGTCAGAGTTGAATACCCCAGCTAGAGGGTCAGAGTTGAATACCCAGTCTTAGAGGGTCAGAGTTTGAATACCCCAGTCCTAGAGGGTCAGAGTTGAATACCCAGTCTAGAGGGTCAGAGTTGAATACCCCAGTTTAGAGGGTCAGAGTGAATACCTCCAGTTCCGTAGAGGGTCAGAGTTGATACCCAGTTCTAAGGGTCAGAGTTGAATACCCCGTCCTAGAGGGGTCAGCAGTTGAATACCAGTCTAGAGGGTCAGAGTTGAATACCCAGCTCTAGAGGGTAGAGTTGAATACCCAGTTCTAGAGGGTCAGAGTTGAATACCCCAGTTCTAGAGGGTTCAGAGTTGAATACCCCAGTTCTAGGGTGAGTTGATACCCCGTCCTAGAGGGTCAGAGTTGAATACCCGTTTAGAGGTCAGAGTTGATAAACCCCAGTTCTAGAGGGTCAGAGTTGAAAACCCAGTTCTAGAGGTCAGAGTTGAATCCCCAGTCCTAGAGGGTCAGCGTTGAATACCCGTTCTAGAGGGTAGAGTTTGAATACCCCAGCTTCTAGAGGGTCAGAGTTGAATACCCCAGTCGAGAGGGGTCAGAGTTGAATACCCAGTTCTAGAGGGTCAGAGTTGAATACCCCAGTCCTAGAGGGTCAGAGTTGAATACCCCAGTCCAGAGGGTCAGAGTTAAATACCCAGTCTAGAGGGTCAGAGTTGAAATACCCAGTTCTAGAGGGTCAGAGTTGAAACCCAAGTCCAGAGGGGTCAGAGTTGAATACCCAGTCTAAGAGGGTCAAGAGTTGAATACCCCAGTCCTAGAGGGTCAGAGTTGATATCAGTTCTAGAGGGTCAGAGTTGAATACCAGTTCTAGAGGGTCGAGTTGATACCCAGTCCAGAGGTCAGAGTTGAATCCCCAGTTCTAGAGGGTCAGAGTTGAATACCCAGTTCTAGAGGGTCAGTTGAAGTCCAGTTCTAGAGGGTCAGAGTTGAATACCCAGTTCTAGAGGGTCAGAGTTGATTACCCAGTCCAGAGTGGTCAGAGTTGAATACCCACAGTCTTAAGAGGGTCAGAGTTGATACCCCAGTCCTAGAGGGTCACGAGTAGTAATCCAGTCTTAGAGGGTAAGAGATTCGATAGAGCCCCAGTTCCTAGAGGGTCAGAGTTGAAAACGCCCCAGGATGTCAGCCCCAGTTCTAGGTCAGAAGTTTGAATACCCCAGTCTAGAGGGTCAGAGTTGAATCCCCAGTCCTAGAGGGTCAGAGTTGATACCCCAGTTCTAGAGGGTCAGGAGTGAATACCCCAGTCTAGAGGGTCAGAGTTGAATACCCCGTCGAAGGGTCAGAGTGAATATCCCCAGTTCTAGAGGTCAGAGTTGAATACCCCAGTTCCTAGAGGGTCATAGTTGAATACCCCAGTCTGAGAGGTCAGAGTGAATCGCCAGTTCTAGAGGGTCAGAGTTGAATACCCCAGTTCTATGAGGGTCAGAGTTGAATACCCCAGTTCCGAGAGGGTCAAGTTGAATACCCCAGTTCTAGAGGGTCAGAGTTGAATACCTCCAGTCTAGAGGTCAGAGTTGAATACCGCAGTTCTAGAGGGTCAGAGTTTGAATTACCCCAGTTCTAGAGGGTAGAGTTGAATACCCCAGTTCTAGAGGGTCAAGTTGAATACCCCAGTTCTAGAGAGGTCGAGTTGAATACCCCAGTCCTAAGGGTCAAGTTGAATACCCCAGTCCTAGAGGTCAGAGTTGAATACCCCAGTTCTAGAGGTCAGAGTTGAATACACCAGTTCTAGAGGGTCAGAGTTGAATACCCGCAGTCTTCTGAGGGTCAGAGTTGAATACCCCAGTTCTAGAGGGTCAAAGTTGAATACCCATTTAAGGGTCAAGTTGAATACCCAGTTCAGAGGGTCAGAGTTGAATACCCCAGTTCTAGAGGTCAGAGTTGAATACCCAGTTCTAGAGGTCAGTTGAATACCCCATTCTAGAGGTCAAAGTTGAATACCCCAGTCCTAGAGGGTCAGAGTTGAATACCCCAGTTCTAGAGGGTCCAAAGATTGGATACCCAGTTTCTAGAGGGTCAAGAGTTGAATACCCCAGTTCTACAGGGTCAGAGTTGAATACCACCATCTCTAAGGGTCAGAGTTGAATACCCAGGTCCTTAGAGGGTCAATTAAGACGTTTAGAAATTATCCCCAGTTCTAGAGGGTCAGAGTTGAATACCACAGTCTGGTCAAGTTAATACAGTCGGGGTCAGTTGAATACTCCCAGTTCTTAGAGGGTCAGAGAAACAAGTAGACTTGAGTAGAGTCAAGTGGATGGAGACGGCATCAAACATAGAGGAAAACATTATTTTGATTGTATTTGGATACATTCCCACCTATTCCGCCCAGCCATTAACCTGTCCTCCTCCCTAATTATGGTGCACCAACCCTTCGTAGAGTACCGACCAAGCCCCTAGAAAGTAAAGGTGTGGCGTCCGCAAATGAACACCTCTATTCATAAGTGCACTCACTTTGATAGGTCTCGTGTCAAGGTAGTGCGACAGTATATGAGAAAATAGAGGTGTCACTTTGGTGTCATTTTCATCACACCTACCCAAGTGTAATTGAGGCTAAGCATATCTCACCTTTAGAAGTTGCAGTCCATAGAATGCTTTGAGTGCTCCTTTTCTTTTTTGACTTATCTTGAGTTCTTACCATATATAAAGCATCCAGTGTTATCTCAGATCAGCCCAGCTAACAGCTAGTGTTGTATCTCACACAGTCATCTAGCCAGCTACACAGCAGTGTTGTATCTAACACACAGTCAACTACCAGCTACAACAGCCGAGTGTTTGTATCTAACAAGTCGCTAGGCCAGCTACAGCCATGTTGTCTCTTAACACAGTCCAGCTAGCCAGCAACACGCTGTTGTATCTAACAGTCCTCAGCTAGCCAGCTCACAGCCAGTGTTGTATCTAACACATCAGCTAGCCAGCTAACAGCATGGTTGTATCTAACTACAGTCCTAGCCAGCTACACAGCCAGTGTTGTATCTAACTACAGTCAGCTAGCCAGCTACACAGCTCAGTGTTGTAATCTAACACAGATCCAGCTGAGCCCAGCTAGCACAGCCATATGTATAATACCACAGTAGCTAGGCCCAGCTACAGCAGCCAGTGTGTTACTCTAAATCAGTCAGCTAGCAGCTACAAAGCCAGTGTTGTATCTAACACAGTCAGCTAGCCAGCTACACAGCCAGTGTTGTATCTAACACAGTCAGCTAGCCAGCTACACAGCCAGTGTTGTATATAACACAGTCAGCTAGCTAGCTACACAGTCAGTGTTGTATATTACACAGTCAGCTAGCCAGCTACACAGCCAGTGTTGTATTATAAAGCACTTTGATGGTAGATGAGATTAGGTAATATTCCTCTCGGGAATATGAGAAGGATGAAATTACAATTGCGGGGAATATACTGTTTATTAAGTGGGATTATCAGATGAGGTACTGTATATGATTAACTAGTGATTACATTGTATTAACAAGGCTAAGGCGTCTGAGCTTGTGGATTTGTTTTGTTTATAACTTTAACCCTCTGGCTGTCTTGTTTATTGTTTATTGTTAYGATTGCAGGTGTATTTATAGACGCTTCTTGATTCATATGAAAAGGTCTCGTTAAGTTACTGTATCACGCAAACAGGTATCTGAGAAGTACTTAGATGAAAAACTACTGTAGCAGTTTGCTATAGTTCATAGGCTTCTTCGCCTGTATAACCACCAACAGCCCCACCACGAAGATGGCAATATGTACACTACACAACAGTCATTTCAACCATTCATTAACGTATATTATATAAAATTCACGGTAATGTGTATATATATATATATTTATTGTCATGCAATAAAATGCAAATTAATTAATTAAAAATCATACAATGTGATTTTCTGGATTTTTGTTTTAGATTCCGTCTCTCACAGTTGAAGTGTACCTATGATAAAAATGACAGACCTCTACATGCTTTGTAAGTAGGAAAACCTGCAAAATCGGCAGTGTATCAAATACTTGTTCTCCCCACTGTATATATATATACACATTACATTACACATTATATATATATCCTATGACACCTCAACTGAATTATCGTCTAGTCTAAATCCTATGCTTGTTATATATATATATATATACATACATACATTACCGTGAATTTTATACAATATAAGTTAATGAATGGTTGAAATGACTGTTGTGTAGTGTACATATTGACATATTCGTGGTTCATTCATTAACTTATATTGTATAAAATTCACGGTAATGTATGTATGTATATATATATATAACAAGCATAGGATTTAGACTAGACGATAATTCAGTTAAGGTGTCATAGGATATATACATATATATATATATAATGTGTAATGTAATGTGTGTGTATATATATATATATATAACAAGCATAGGATTTAGACTAGACGATAATTCAGTTGTGGTGTCATAGGGTGCACCCCAAATGATACACTGTCCCCTATTTAACCGTACTTTGGTCCAAAGTAGTGCATTAGAGGAGCTATGGTGCATTTGGGATATACAGTACAGTACACATGGAGTTCACTGTAATCAGCGCTGACTGACTGTTCAGACTCAAGGAGATGCAGCTACTGTACACCTGTTCATCTGAGGTTTAATACCATTAGCAAATATTTGCATGGTTATTGAGCCCCGGCTAGAGTCGAGATTAATCAGTCTTATTGTTCCCCAAACAGGCCACATCCCAAATGGAACTAAGCCAGAGGCTGTGTCCCAAATGGCACCCTATTCCCTATGTTGTGCACTACTATTAACCAGAGCACTCTGGGCACTATTCATAAATAGTGGACTACATAGGGAATAGGGTGCCATTTGAGGTTCACTTATACACTCAGCACGGAGCTACTGCCACTAAGCCACTGCTATTTGCGACAAATCCGGAATAACGTTTTCAGGACTTCCTGATAGATGGATGCAAAAAGGTGATATTAACATCATTATAGACCAAGGCAGCTACAAGTTCCTGCTAGTGTTCTTTGTTCTGCTCATCGT